>NC_134357.1:120716620-120856620 GCF_048569485.1 Anomaloglossus baeobatrachus
ACATAATAGGGCAGTGGGGGACATAATAGGGCAGTGGGGGACATTATAGTGCAGAGGGGACATAATGCAGTGGGGAACATAATAGGACAGTGAGGAAATTATAGGGCAGTGGAGGACAATTTACAGCAGTGGAGGACATAATAGGGCAGTGGGGGACATGATAGGGCAGTGTGGGACATAATAGGGCAGTGTGGGACATAATAGGGCAGTGGGGACATTATAGGGCAGTACACTGTATACAGAGCTCCTGTGTATAATGTTACTGGTGAGCACTGTATTACCTATACACTATATACAGAGCTCATGTGCATTATGGCACTGATGATATTAGTGTTATTAGCATTGTAGTTTTTATTCATGATCATTATTATAGTATTATATGTCCTTGTGTGGTAGTAATATGTCGTCTGGTCATGTACTGATATTTGTCTCATGTGTGGTATTATTTGGTCATTATGTGGTGTGGTAATAGTGTCACGTTATTTCTCCCTTGTATGTGGTTGTATTCGGTCACTATGTGGTCTGATTATGGTGTGGCGGTATTACTTTCTTGTATGTAGTTATAGTCGGTAATTATGTGGTGTGATTATAGTGTTGCGGTATTTCTCCCTTGTATGTGGTAATATTTGGTTACTGTGTGGTCTAATTATGATGTGGTGGTTTTACTCAATGTTATGTGGATGCTTTTGATCACTATGTGTTGGTAGTATGTTGTCTGGTCATAGTGTTGCGGTATTTCTCCCGTGTATGTGGTATTGTTCGGTCACTTTGTGGTCTGGTCACGGTGTGGTGGTATTTCTCCCTTGTATGTGGATGTATTTGGTCACTGTTTGGTGGTAATATGTGGTCTGGTCACTGTGTGGCGGTATTTATCCCTTGTATGTGGTTGTATTCAGTCAATATGTGGTGGTAATATGTTGTCTTGTCACGGTGTGGCGGTATTTCCCCCTTGTATATGGTATTATTGGTTTTGGTATTGTGGATTGTGTTGTGTATGGAGGTCACATTTTCTCTCTATAAGGCCCCTTTCACACGTCAGTGATTCTGGTACGTTTGTGCTTTTTTTTTAAACGTACCAGAATCACTGACATACGCAGACCCATTATAATGAATGGGTCTGCTCACACATCAGTGATTTTTCACTGCACGTGTCTCCGTGCAGCGTACCCGCGTGTCCGTGATTGCTGCACGGAGACATGTCCATTTTTTTCTGGCATCACTGATGTCCCAGGAACCATGCAGTGGTGTGGTCCGTGAAACACGTGCCAGAAAAAAACGTGCTTTTAAAATAAAAATAATTTTTACTCACCCGGCTCCAGCGATGTCCTCCACAGCCCGTGCAGCTTGCTGCTTCTGAGCCGGCTCATTACTGTCGCGCATATTCATGATGCACGACACAGCCGACCCGGAAGCAGCTGCTGCGGGTGTCAGCGCCAGCCGGATGCTGCACCGCGGGAGCGATCAGCACCATGGAGAGCGGGAGCGCGCACAGGTGAGTTAATCTCTATGTGCAATCACGGGCCACGGAGAACGGAACCCGGATTGCACTTAAACAACCCACGTGTGCCGTGATTCACGGCACACGGAGGGACATGTGCGTGTTTTACACGCCAGTGTTTTTTCACTGACGTGTGAAACAGGCCTAAGGGGTAGATTATTTCCAGTAGAAATTAAATACTTAAACATTTAACCCCTCCCTGTCCTGTGACTATTACACTGCAGTAAATATGCACTTACAGAGATTCTCCAGTGAAAACAAGTAATCACCTTTACTAAGGCCACGTGCACACACTGAGTATTCAGTGAGTTTTTCTACCTCAGTATTTGAAGCCAAAACCAGGAGTGGTAAAAACAGAGAAAAAGTGTAATAGAAACACGGGCACCACTTCTGTATTTATCACCCACTCCTGGATTTGGCTACAAATACTGATGTAAGATACTGACCAAATACTGAACGTGTGAACGTGGCCTAAGGATAAGTGATAACTTATTCATCTCTGTGGACCGATTGCTGGAACCTGCACCAATCGTGCAACTTTTATCCCCCATTACACTGGAGCTCATGTCCGACTCGACCCCTGATCCATTCATTCCCTCAGTGGCTGCGAGCGCTGCGCTTGTTTTTATCTGGCTGCTCCACAGAGGATGAGTGGCGCTGCGTCACACACCCCACCCCACAGAGGATGAATGGAGCTGTGGTCAAACACCCCACCCCACAGAGGAGGAATGGCGCTGCGGTCACACACCCCACCCCACAGAGGATGAATGGAGCTGCGGTCACACACCCCACCCCACAGAGGATGAATGGAGATGCTGTTACACACCCCACCCTACAGAGGATGAATGGAACTGCGGTCACACATACCACCCCACAGAGGATGAATGGAGCTGTGGTCACACACCCCACCCCACAGAGGATGAATGGAACTGCGGTCACACATACCACCCCACAGAGGATGAATGGAGCTGCGGTCACACATCCCACCCCACAGAGGATGAATGGAGCTGCGGTCACACATCCCACCTGCCGCTGCAAAAAGTTCCCCAATCTTCCGATCGGTGCGGTTTCCACTGGTCTGGTTCCACCGATCAATAAGTTATCACCAACCTACCCTGTGATAACTTGTTTTCACCAAAGACCCCATTACTGCAAACGACTATAATTGTACATCACAGTTATGGTGCACAATATAGATGTGCAGGAGCCGCCTGTGCTTTACAGTCAAAGCAACACAATAATGGGGATAACGCTAATGTGTGTTTATACTTAGCTGTAGGGTGGGCCCCTGGAGTCAATTCCCCTGGTGGGCCCCAGACACCCCAGTCCGCCCCTGCATAGGATTATGTCTCCCCACCAAATTGTACAGCTGGCACAATGCAGTCAGGACGGTAACGTTCTCCTGGCAGTTACAGAAACCAGACTTGTCCATCAAATGCCAGATATAGAAATGTGACCCGTCACCCCACAGAACACGTTTCCCCTGCTCCAGAGCCCAGTAACAGCTGGGTTACACCGCTCCATTCCACGCTTGGCATTGTGCTTGGTGGTGTAAGGCTTGAATGCAGCTGCTCAGCCATGAAAACCCAATCCATGAATCCGCTCCCAGGGCATATTTTTGTGCTGATGTTAATATCAGAGGAGGTTTGGACTCTGCAGTTATGAAGCGTTGGTGACTTTTCTGCCCTCTGCTCCTCAGCACTCGGCCCCCTGCTCTGGTGGTCTTCATGGCTGACTTGCCGTGGTTTTTATACTTCAGTAATATCACTCACAGGTTTTGGGGGGGATATCTAGGAGAAGGAATCTGCACAAACAGAATATCTTATAATGTAGCATATTTCTTAGAATTACTATCCATGCTTAGTTGGAAAAGTCAAGGTGATGTCTTTGAGGAAAGCTGTTGTGTCTCATTTCCACTGACACTATGCAAAAATGTAAAGAAACTGAATTAAAGAGCAAAGACCGGTGTGTGCGGAGGGGACGAGGAGCTGCTGTATTTTACCCTGGGGAATGTAGCACTCCCATTAAATGTTTTATTGCCTAAATATGTGTAAAGGCCGCTTTACACACTGCGATATCGGTACCGATATCGCCAGCATGCGTACCCGCTCCCATCGGTTGTGCGACACGGGCAAATCTCTGCCCGTGTTGCCCAACATCGCCCGGACCCGTCACACTACTTACCTTACCTGCGACGTCGCTGTGACCGGCGATCTGCCTCCTTTCTAAGGCGGCGGTTCGTTCAGCGTCACAGCGACGTCACAGCAACGTCACTGAACCGCCGCCCAATAGAAGCGGAGGGGCGGAGATGAGCGGAACGTAACATCCTGCCCACCTCCTTCCTTCCGCATTGTGGCCGGGAGGCAGGTAAGGAGAGGTTCCTCGTTCCTGCGGTGTCACACGTAGCGATGTGTGCTGCCGCAGGAACGAGGAACAACTTCGTTACTGCTGCAGTAACGATATTTGAGAATGGACCCCCATGTCACCGATGAGCGATTTTGCACGTTTTTGCGACGATGCAAAATCGCTCATAGGTGTCACACGCAACGGCATCGCTAAAGCGACCGGATGTGCGTCACAAATTCCTTGACCCCAACGAGATCACTTGAGCGATGTCGTAGTGTGTAAAGCCCGCTTTCGTGTATATGCCATGCAGTGTAATGCGGGCGTCACACAGTACGATCTAACGTGCGATCGCATGAGCAATCGTACCCGCCCCCGTCATTTGTGCGTCACGGGCAAAGCGCTGCCTGTGCCACACAAAGTCGTTAAACCGCCGTCACATCTACTTACCTGCTGAGCGACGTCGCTGTGGGCAGCGAACATCTACTTCCTGAAGGGGGTGGGACGTTCGGCGTCACAGCGACGTCACAAAGCAGCCGGCCAATAGAAGCGGAGGGGGGGAGATGAGCGGGACGTAAATATCCCGCCCACTTCCTTCCTTCCGCATAGCCGGCGGGAGCCGCGGGACGCAGGTAAGCTGTATTCATCGTTCCCGGGGTGTCACATGGAGCGATGTGTGCTGCCCCGGGTACGATGAACAACCGGCGTAAAGAAAAATAAACGACTTTTTAAAAATGAACGACGTGTCAACGATACACGATTTGCGAATGTTCTGAGTCGCTCGTATGTGTCACACGGGACGACGTCGTGAACGATGCCGGATGTGCATCACGAAAATCGTGACCCCGACGACATATCGCATCATAGATCGTCTCATGTGATGCCCGCATAAGAGTGGTAATATAATCATCATTGCCTTCATCCATTCCATTTAGTAGGTGTTTCTTGGTCCATTGGAACATTTCTCTTTCTATTAAACAGCTTCATAGCACTGATGTCTGAGCCTCTGCTCTTTGCTGCAGGTTTCTGAGAATGTGACATCGAAATCTGCTTTGTCCAGTGCTGTTGTGACGCCCTGGCAAAACCAGGTAGTCACAAATAGGCCCCCGCATTAAACCGTTCCCTCACTAGGAAACATACAGCCAACCAGAAACCCTAGTCACCCCCCCCTTAGGGAAAGATAGACACACCATTGGGCGTGACCAGGCGGTTGGGACACACTCACCTATGGGGCCAGACAGCCCGGGCCGGGAAAAACAGTTAGATTAGTCTGAAGTGGAGTTTGGAGAGGAGTGTGGCTGGAGCTAAGTGTAGCTCCAGCAGGAAAGTTCAAGTTGAACAGTGCCAGGGTAGGAGCCCTGGTGCCTCTGGCTAGGAGGCAGACGGTGGTCTCCATCAGCAGGAGACAGGAAGACGGCTCAGCAGAACCAAGGTGGACCGGGAAAGGGTTGTAGCCCGCCGGTAACGACTCGAGGGAACCGACCCGAAAACCATAGCACAAAGGGGGGTACTCGGACCCTGAAGCCAGGACCGGAACCAAGCGGAACTGGTTAATTAACCGATTGAGGCCAGGACTAGAGGTCCTGTCCCACCCAAAGTCCCTCATAGAAGACAACAGCCCACCGATAGGGACAAGAGGTCAACACCAGGGCCCATACATCCTACGGGCCAGCGTCTGTGGGCACGGCTCCTTAGGCCACATCCAGCCGGGAGCGGACTCCTGAGTTTCACACTAGGAAAGTCCACCTTACACAAACAGTGCATAGGAAAAGGATAGAGACCACCAGCCGGGTGGGGGACCCGAATGCAACCGGCCGCAGCATCGGCCACCATCACCTTGGTTTACCAGAGACTTGTGTGGTTTATTAACAGTGAGTACACCAACACTCCCCGCGGTCGCTATCCCCTGCACCGAGTCACCGGGTCCCGGGGCCACCATCCTTGCCCACGGAGGGGTTACCAACTTGCTGCACAATGTCTTCCCCGGGTGCCCCATAACAGCAGCGGTGTTGTCCCATCTCACCACACACCGTGGGTGGCGTCACGAACTTACTACGGCCTAGCCTGTACATTTACATCCCCCCATTTATTCGGCGTGTCCGCGAGACCTCCGGGTCCGGAGACCCTCGAGCCACCACCCCAGAAGGCCCGGCTGCTGGCACGGGGGCGGCACACCCCGACTCTTCTTTCTTGCTTTCGGACATATTCTTTCATTAATATTTTTGTCCTCAGCGGCTATAGATTTATCCATAGGTATGCGTGTATATACACCACGTGGCACTTTATTAGAGACCACGAGTATCGGGGCTGGCTGGCAAATTTTAGCCTGGGGGGCAAGCACAATACCCTGGCCCATGAGTGGCACGGCTCATCATTGAGTCTCATGTAGCATTTGATGCGTATAACACGTGTACAACCGAGGTATACCTGGTAACAATCCATTTCATAAAAATCACAGCCTTTTCCTTCTATACTGTTAGAAATTAATCACAAATGGTTTACTTATTGTTAATGGCTGCACAGTTTTTTCAAAATCATCCGGCCATTACCAAGAAACAAGCAATTTGCACCTAATATCTAATTATCTAGTGGGAAAACATGAATTGATTTGGATTCTTAGCAGCCATACCTCCACATTTTCCACACGAGACCCCATCCAGAAATGATTTCTGTTTACCTGTCACATAAGGCCATCACTGGGATATAGTTTTTAAACTGAAGAGAAGGCAGCTGCTAGTGATTTCATGTTTGCTACAGCTGAATTATTTACATGGCACAGAAGTTACAAGCTATTGGTTCTTGATTCTATGACTCTTGTAATAACAGGTCATAGTAATCACTTACATTTATTTATTTGCAGTTGGGAAGAGGGAAGCCAGCGGAGATTGGGCGCGGAGCTGGTGTGAGGTCAACACCAAGAGAGCTGACACCTCTGGAGGGCTGCATTTGTGGCGCCCTGGACTAGCCAGGGGCCACAGGTAACAACACACACACACCCACCCCCAGCAGGTCACAGCAGTCATCCATTCTCCAGTGAGACCTGATTTCCTCCCTCGGGTTCAGACAGACACACCAGGTGGGAGGAGTCAGGCAGATGGACACGCCCACCGAGGAGTCTAGCTGGTCTGAGGCAGGAAACAACGCAGACAAGTCCAGGCAGAGGAAGGGAGAGGAGGTGTGCAGAGTGGCAGAAGCAGACGGGGGCCTAGGTTGGAGCCTAGGGCCCTCGTGTAGCAGTCAGGCAGACGGTAGTGGCCGTCTGCGGGAGCCGGGAAGACAGTCTTGGTGGAACCGTAGGTAGCCGGGGTTGGGCGGTGGCCCACCGGTACCGAACCGGGGAGCCAGCTGGAAACCGGAGCACGGGAGGAGCGTACAAGAAGGTGCAGGAAAGGACTTACACTACCAACCTGGGGTCAGGGGAAAAACACCGCAGCCGTCTGTGGGACCCGTCCATCCAGCCGTCTGTTTTACCAGAGACTCTGTGTACGTTACTTGCTGAGTGATTTCCACCGTGCCGTCTGGCACCGCGCTGCCCCCGCGACCCTGCACCTCGCCAAACCCCGCCATCTACCTTCCAGTCAACATCACCGGGCCCCGGGACCACCAAAATTCCCCTACCCACGGAGGGGAGAGAACCATCCCAGCTGCTCCCTGTCAACGCTCCCAGGATCCCCGTACAGAGCAGCGGTGGTGTCCCAACCTCACCACATACCGTGGGTGGCGTCACAAACCGACATCCCAAGCACCAACAAAACTCCCTTTTCACTCACAGGCGAGGAGCGCCGCTCGAGTCCCCGGATCCGGCCCACCGCTCGAGCCACCGAGCAGCAGCAGCAGCTGGCTGTGATTGGTTGCAGTGACACAGCTGTCACTTAGTGTGGGGGGGTGTCTAACTGCAACCAATCTTAGGCGCCGGTGGGCTGGGAAAGCAGGGAATATGAGATGGAATAATGAGCGGCCGGCATTTTCAAACGAGGAAAAGCCGCCAGAGCAGTGTGACAGCTGTGCAGCGCCTCGCCCGTGATCGGTGAGTATGAGAGAGGGGGAGAACTGACCGACGGACAGAGAGACAGAGAGAGAGAGACAGAGAGAGAGACCGACCGACGGACGGACAGAGAGTGACAGACAGAACGACCAACTGACAGAGAAAGAGACCAACCGACTGACATCGACAGAGAGAGACTGAAAAGACCTGCATTTTGTTTGTCAAAAAAGCATGCGGAACGCAACAAAAATGCAGTCCAAGTGCATGTTGGTTGCGTTTTGACCCATATCATTGATTTCAATGGGTGGAGAACGCAGCTACAACGCACAAAAGAAGTGACATGCTGCTTTTTTTTCCGCAGCGATTTTTGGCATCCAAAATGCTGCGTTTACAAATGCAGCGTGCGCATTGAATTTTCGGACTTCTCATAGACTTTGCTGGGGAAGCAGAACACATGCAATTTGGCACTGAAATGCTGCAGGTCAAAACGCAGCGTTAACGCGGGGTAAAAACACAACGTGCGCACATAGTTGTAGTTCGCCGATGCATCGCGACGAGGAAGGAATCCTCACGGCGAACTACAAGACCCAGGAGGCCAGCGATGGAACGGAAGGTAAGGTGAGAATAACATGTGTACCTTCCGTTCCATCGCCGACCTCCTGGGTCCTGTAGTTCGCCGCTCCAGGCTGTGTATCGGTAACCATCGTCGACGAAGCAGGAACTTCCGCTGTCAGACGCTACTCAAACGCAGCGCGCTGACCAATCAGAGGCTCCTGCCTTTGACGTCAGCGCTCTGGATGCGGAAGTTCCTCCCTCATCGTCATGTTTACCCGATACACAGCCCATGCTAGCGAACAGCAAGTCCCAGCAGGCCGGCGATGGAACGGAAGGTAAGGTGAGCATATAATATGTGCGTGTGCTTGTGCGTGTTTGTGTGAGTTTGTGCATGTGTGGAATGGCACAACAGGGGACCAGGATGGGACATTTAACAAGTTGTGGAACGAATTATCTGCATTGCAATGATTTCCTATATATACACATTACTGGGGCCTGTGGAGCCAACATACTGACAGTGGTGGCCTGTGGGGCATACATACTGGCCCTAGGGATGCTTAGCGCACAGGCTGGCAGCGGTGGAAGACGCTGAGGGCCCAAGCTGGCAGCACTGGAGGGTGCTTAAGGCATAAGCTGGCAGCACTGCGGGGGAGCGCTGAGGGCACATGCTGGCAGCACTGCTGGGGGCACTGAGGGCACATGCTGGCAGCACTGCGGGGGGCACTGAGGGCACAGGCTGGCGTTGTGCTGGGGGGCGCTGAGGGCACAGGCTGGCGTGGTGCTGGGGGGCGCTGAGGGCACAGGCTGGTGTGGTGCTGGTAGGCGCTGAGGGCACAGGCTGGCAGCATTGCAGCACTAGAGCCTGAAAGCTCCTCTGGCTGCTTTCTCTGCGTCCCCTGTTTGTCTGCTTTTCCTATTGCAGGGACAGGGGGGACCTGAGAAGACAAGTGCTGGACTCTCCCCTGCTCTCCCCTCCTGCAAGCACACTGAGGGCACAGGCTGGCGTGGTGCTGGGGGGCGCTGAGGGCACAGGCTGGCGTGGTGCTGGGGGGCACTGAGGGCACAGGCTGGCGTGGTGCTGGTAGGCGCTGAGGGCACAGGCTGGCAGCATTGCAGCACTAGAGCCTGAAAGCTCCTCTGGCTGCTTTCTCTGAGTCCCCTGTTTGTCTGCTTTTCCTATTGCAGGCACAGGTGGGACCTGAGAAGACAAGTGCTGGACTCTCCCCTGCTCTCCCCTCCTGCAAGCACACTGCTCTCCCCTCCTGCAAGCACACTTCTCTCCCCTCCTGCAAGCACACTGCTCTCCCCTCCTGCAAGCACACTGCTCCCCCCTCCTGCAGGCACACTGCTCCCCCTTCCTGCAGGCACACTGTTGCCCCCTCCTGCAGGCACACTGCTGCCCCCTCCTGCAGGCACACTGCTGCCCCCTCCTGCAGGCATACTGCTCCCCCTCCTGCAGGCACACTGCTCCCCCCTCCTGCAGGCACACTGCTGCCCCCTCCTGCAGGCACACTGCTGCCCCCTCCTGCAGGCACACTGCTCCCCCCCTCCTGCAGGCACTCTGCACTCTCCCTGCTGCAAGCACACTGCTCTCTCCCTGCTGCAGGCACACTGCTCTCTCCCTCCTGCAGTCACACTGCTCTCACCCTGCTGCAGGCACACTGCTCTCTCCCTCCTGCAGGCACACTGCTCTCTCCCTGCTGCAAGCACAGTGCTCTCTCCCTGCTGCAAGCACAGTGCTCTCTCCCTGCTGCAAGCACACTGCTCTCTCCCTGCTGCAAGCACACTGCTCTCTCCCTCCTGCAAGCACACTGCTCTCCCTCCTGCAAGCACACTGCTCTCTCCCTCCTGCAGGCACTCTGCACTCTCCCTGCTGCATGCACACTGCTCTCTCCCTCCTGCAGGCACACTGCTCTCTCCCTGCTGCAGGCACACTGCTCTCTCCCTGCTGCAGGCACACTGCTCTCTCCCTGCTGCAGACACACTGCTCTCCCTCTTGCAGGCACACTGCTCTCTCCCTCCTGCAGGCACACTGCTCTCTCCCTGCTGTAAGCACACTGCTCTCTCCCTCCTGCAAGCACACTGCTCTCTCCCTCCTGCAAGCACACTGCTCTCTCCCTCCTGCAAGCACACTGCTCTCTCCCTCCTGCAAGCACACTGCTCCCCCCTCCTGCAAGCACACTGCTCTCTCTCTGCTGCTGGTGCACTTACCTCAGTTGCAGAACTGACGGTTTTGAAGCAGCCGCTGTGCAGATGAGCCGGTCACATGTGAGCATCCTGGGTAGAGGGGGCAGGCAGAGGACGTGTGGCCAGCTTCGAGAGCAGCAGGAGGGGACAGGGAAGGCATCCGAGGAGTGTGTGTGTCCAGCACAGGGAGAAGGCGTGGACGACCGCAAAGGGGCGTGGCCAGCAGCATAGATGCCAAGGAAGGCATCCAGAGAGTGTGGCAGCCATCCGGAGGGGGCGTGGTCGGCAGAGTGCAGGGGCGTGGCAGCTGCATCTCACTGCATTGCGGGACACAGAGCTTCCCGTGCGTGAGAACGGGACTGAAGTATAAAATCGGGACTGTCCCGCTATATCCGGGACGGTTGGGAGGTATGCTTTTCCATCTACTTCTTTTCCATCTAGCTCTGTGAAGCCAGAGCTGGCATAAAAAAGGAGGAGATAGAGGGAAACCAAGCAGGTATGAAGCTGCATGTTTAGCCCCGCCATGATGCACCGAGCGTCTGTACAAGATTTGAACAGTCTGTGATGACAGATTCCCTTTAAAAGCATCACTATGGTTTCCAAATTAGTTTTGCATGTTGGATAAACCCTTTACTAGTCCTGTGTATTCTGACAATACTGCTTTTTAGGATCATCACACTTTTCTTTTTACAAGTATTTATATTGTGGCCCCTCTTGTAATATCATCACATATAGAAGCCCCACTGAAGCGTAATCACATATAGCCTATGATAATGACACCGACACTGGGGGTACAAGACAATGACACCGACATTGGGGTACAGATTAATGACACTGACACTGGGGTATGGGATAATGAAACCCACACTGGGGGGGACAGGATAATGGCACTGACACTGGGAGTACAGGATAATGGCATTGACACTGGGAGTACAGGATAATAGCACTGACACTCGGTGTACAGGTTCATGGCACTGACACTCGGGGTACAGGTTCATGGCACTGACACTCGGGGTACAGGTTCATGGCACTGACACTCGGGGTACAGGTTCATGGCATTGACACTGGGGGTACAGGTTCATGGCACTGACACTCGGGGTACAGGTTCATGGCACTGACACTGGGGGTACATTATTTATATTTGCCAAATGCCAGAATAATGAGGGAGAAAGAGAATGTGTAACGGGGTGCCAGGGGTGCCTCGGGGCTTGTAGTCGTGGCCCCCTTTTCTCTCAGGCCAACCCCCGGCTCCGCCGTCACTACTGGGACAGGGGATTGTTCTGTGGGGCAGAGTTTGGTGGAAAAGAGCATACTTTCAGCCGCAGGAAGACTCTTCAGGCAGGGATCAGATAAACCAGACGACATCTTTATTGCACAGAGTTTCACAGACAGCTCAATGCACGGATTTTGTAGCGCACGGTCACAATTCCTGTCCGGGGAAATCTTTCCTTGTTGTCTCCTCTAGTGGGGATGTGCCCGGCTACTCCACTTCACCTAGGCTCCCACTCCGGCTAACACAGACTGGACCCACACCAATTCTGCTTCACCCTTGAGGACACTTCTCTTCTTCCCTTCTTTCTTTCTGCCCACTCAGCTCCACACTCTGCCCCTGGCTGTTCCTTCTCCCCTGTCCTGGAATCAACTGACTTCAACACACACACACTTCTCTCTCTAAGCTGCCCTGTTTCTATGGGGACAGCCGTCCCACCCGGGCTCTAGGGGAAAACCCACTGCACAGTAAAAACATGTTTATTAATAACATCAACAGTAACTACCCCAGAGTGAGGTATCTTCAGGGGGAAACTGCACCTCCTTGTAAGGGGTCTGCCCACCCCTTACAAATGTTTTAAGGCATTTTATTACTTTCTGCAAAGTCAAAAGTTTACATGCTTTTCATTAGTGTTTGGCACCATTGCCCTTACACTGTATGACTTTGGTCAAATACTTTGGATATCCTTCCACAAGCTTCTCACAATAGTTGGTCAGAATTTCGGCCCATTCCTCCTGACAGAACTGGTGTAACTGAGCCATGTTTGTAGGTCACTTTGCTCGCACCGACCTTTTCAGCTTTGCCCATAAATGTTCAATATAATTGAGATCAGGGTTTTGTGATGGCCACTCCAAAACATTATTGTTATCTTTAAGCCACTTTGCAACCAGTTTGGCAGATGCTTCAGGTCATTGCCCATTTGGAAGAGCCATTTTCGCCCAAGGCTCAAATTCCTGCCTGATGTCTTGAGATATTGCTTCAGTATTGCCACATAATCTTCCTTCCTGAAGATGCCATCTATTTTGTGAAGTGCACCAGTCCCTCCTGCAGCAACGCAACCCTACACATGATGCTGCTACACCCATGTCTCACAGTTGGGATGATGTTCTTAGGCTTCAAAGCTTCTAATTTTTTCCTCCAAATGCAACAATGGTCATTATGGCCAAACAGTTCAATTTTAGTTTCGGCAGACCACAAGACATGTCTCCAAAAATTAGGGTCTTTGTTCCTGTGTGTATTTGCAAACATTTATCTGAATATTTTGCTGAGAATCCGTCTCCTTCCTGAGCAGTATGATGGCTGGACATTCCCATCTTGTTTGTATTTGCATATTATTGTTTGTACAGATGATTGAGGCACCTTCAGGTATCTGGAAATTGCACCCAAGACTAAACCAGACTTGTGCAAGTCCACAATTCTCTTGCTGAGATCTTGGCTGATTTCTTTCAACTTTCTCATGATGCTTCAAAAAGAAGCAGTGTGTTTCAAGTATGCATTAAAATAAATACACAGGTGTGTCTCTAATTAACTCAGATGTTGCTAATTTACCTATCAGAAGCTTCCAAAGACATTACATCATCATATGGCTGTCCCACATTGTTTACAGGCATAGTACTCTTAGTGTATGTAAACTTTTGATTTTGAAGACAGTAATAACAATGTCTTAAAACAATCCCTCTCTCATTATTCTGGCATTTGGCAAATATAAATAATTTTGGTTCCTAATTGACCTAAAATGGGAAAAATTTATTTTGATTTCTTGTCAGAGAGTGAGAAAAACCTGCAGATGTGTCTTTTTAGATAGTGTATGTAAACTTCTGGTTTGAACTGCACATGTATGTCGAGTATTATTCATCGTTTCGGCTTATTCTATAAATTACTACAAAGGGGGTATTCTTATCTTTAATTGTCTTTTTGTATGATTATTGTATATTTTCTTTTTTATAATAGTTTATTTTAGTTTTATATTGCATTTATAGAACATCGTTTTACTACTTACCTCTTGTGAGTACCAATACTCTTCATGTGTGTAATATAACCCTGATATCCTTGCTAAGATTATGTGGCTGCTTAATATCGTTTCTGTCATAGATTTCAGGGTCTCCTGACTGATCCATAAGCAGATTATTTGCTCTTTGTATTTTACAAGTCTACTGCATAACCTATGTTCATCTTTGTTATGCCTCTCCTTTCCACGTATGTCTTAACCTCAGGACTGATTTCAGACAACAGGAGAAAAGCAGGTTTAAATACCGCGCCAAACCACAGGAATCCAGATGAAGTTAGTAAATCTCTTTTCTTTATTTTCACAGGTCTACGCGTTTCAAGGACATATCCGTCCTCTTCCTCAGGACAAATGCAGAGAATACTATAGCGAAAAGGAGGCTACAGGCTCTCATATATGTATTAGAAAAAGGTCACGTATGCATTGATTGCGTCATCAACCTCCTCGAGGAAGTCGAGGAGGTTGATGACGCAATCAATGCATACGTGGCCTTTTTCTAATACATATATGAGAGCCTGTAGCCTCCTTTTCGCTATAGTATTCTCTGCATTTGTCCTGAGGAAGAGGACGGATATGTCCTTGAAACGCGTAGACCTGTGAAAATAAAGAAAAGAGATTTACTAACTTCATCTGGATTCCTGTGGTTTGGCGCGGTATTTAAACCTGCTTTTCTCCTGTTGTCTGAAATCACTCCGTTTTTGCGGGACTGCTGCCTTCCACGTTACTTTCATGCTGTCAAAGGGGTTGTGACTGGCACAACCGCACCAGGTGAGTGTTCTTGTTACACATTCACCTGCCATTGTTATACCGGGTAAGACCCTATTTGCGCCTTTCTTCCCACAGTTTTTTCGTTAACCTCAGGACTGGTATTTTTACAGTTGGGGTGCGGTGTAATTCCGGCTGCAGGTTGCATTATTGTTTCCTCACCACGCATGCGGGGGTTAGGGCTTACTCTGGTATTATGTTCCATACCTCCCAACCGTCCCGGATTCTGCGGGACTTGCACGATTTATCAGGTCTGTCCCGCACTCCCGCGGCTCACAGCTAATGTCCCGGCTCCTCCCCTCAGTGGAGTGAATAAATTAAATTAAATTATCATCGGCTCTGGATTTTCGGGGGAGCCGGGAATCGAACTCGTGGAACTGTGAGTTTATTGTTTCAAAGGCAGCAGCTTTACCACTGAGCTACGCTACTGCCTGTATTGAAAGCAATTGGAAGATCTTGTTATCTTGACCTCTATACTGCAGGTGAGACACCAGAAGCAGGTTATTCAGCTGCAAAGATGGATGGAGGGATGAATGGAGGGATAGAGGGAGGGATGGATGGATGATAGAGGGATGAATGGAGGGATAGAGGGAGGCATGAATGGAGGGATAGAGGCAGGGATGGATGGATGATAGAGGGATGAATGGAGGGATGAATAGAAGGATAGAGGGAGGGATGGATGGATGATAGAGGGATGAATGGATGGATGAATGGAGGGATAGAAGGAGAGATGAATGGAGGGATAGAGGGATGAAAGGAGGGATAGAGGGAGGGATGGATGGATGATAGAGGGATGAATGGAGGGATAGAGGGAGGGATAGATGGAGGGATGAATGGAGGGATAGAAGGAGGGATGAATGGAGGGATGAATTGAGGGATAGAGGGATGAATGGAGGGATGAATGGAGGGATAGAGGGAGGGATAGATGATAGAGGGATGAATGGAGGGATGAATGGAGGGATGAATGGAGGGATAGAGGGAGGGATGAATGGAGGGATAGAGGGATGAATGGAGGGATAGAGGCAGGGATGGATGGATGGATAATAGAGGGATGAATGGAGGGATGAATGGAGGGATAGAGGGAGGGATGGATGGATGATAGAGGGATGAATGGAGGGATGAATGGAGGGATGAATGGAGTGATAGAGGGAGGGATGGATGGATGATAGAGGGATGAATGGAGGGATGAATGGAGGGATAGAGGGAGGGATGGATGATAGAGGGATGAATGGAGGGATGAATGGAGGGATAGAGGGAGGGATGGATGATAGAGGGATGAATGGAGGGATGAATGGAGGGATGAATGGAGGGATGAATGGATGGATGAATGGAGAGATAGAGAGAGGGATGGATGGATGGATGATAGAGGGATAAATGGAGGGATGAATGGAGGGATGAATGGAGGGATAGAGGGAGGGATGGATGGATGATAGAGGGATGAATGGAGGGATGAATGGAGGGATAGAGGGAGGGATGGATGGATGATAGAGGGATGAATGGAGGGATGAATGGAGGGATGAATGGAGTGATAGAGGGAGGGATGGATGGATGATAGAGGGATGAATGGAGGGATGAATGGAGGGATAGAGGGAGGGATGGATGATAGAGGGATGAATGGAGGGATGAATGGAGGGATAGAGGGAGGGATGGATGATAGAGGGATGAATGGAGGGATGAATGGAGGGATGAATGGAGGGATGAATGGATGGATGAATGGAGAGATAGAGAGAGGGATGGATGGATGGATGATAGAGGGATAAATGGAGGGATGAATGGAGGGATGAATGGAGGGATAGAGGGAGGGATGGATGGATGATAGAGGGATGAATGGAGGGATGAATGGAGGGATAGATGGAGGGATGGATGATAGAGGGATGAATGGAGGGATGAATGGAGAGATAGAGGGAGGGATGGATGGATGATAGAGGGATGAATGGAGGGATGAATGGAGGGATAGATGGAGGGATGGATGATAGAGGGATGAATGGAGGGATGAATGGAGGGATAGAGGGAGGGATGGATGCATGGATGATAGAGGGATAGAGGGAGGGATGGATGGATGATAGAGGGATAAATGGAGGGATGAATGGAGGGATAGAGGGAGGGATGAATGGAGGGATAGAGGGAGGGATGAATGGAGGGATAGAGGCAGGGATGGATGGATGATAGAGGGATGAATTGAGGGATGAATGGAGGGATAGAGGGAGGGATGGATGGATGATAGAGGGATGGATGGATGATAGAGGGATGAATGGAGGGATGGATGGAGGGATAGAGGGAGGGATGAATGGAGGGATAGAGGGATGAATGGAGGGATAGAGGGATGAAAGGAGGGATAGAAGGATGGATGGATGATAGAGGGATGAATGGAGGGATGGATGGAGGGATAGAGGGAGGGATGAATGGAGGGATAGAGGGATGAATGGAGGGATGAATGGAGGGATAGAGGGATGAATGGAGGGATGAATGGAGGGATAGAGGGAGGGATGGATGATAGAGGGATGAATGGAGGGATGAATGGAGGGATGAATGGAGGGATAGAGGGATGAATGGAGGGATAGAGGCAGGGCTGGATGGATGGATAATAGAGGGATGAATGGAGGGATAGAAGTAGGGATGAATGGAGGGATAGAGGGATGAATGGAGGGATAGAGGGAGGGATGGATGGATGATAGAGGGATGAATGGAGGGATGAATGGAGGGATAGAGGGAGGGATAGAGGGAGGGATGGATGGATGGATGATAGAGGCATTAATGGAGGGATAGAGGGAGGGATAGAGGGAGGGATGGATGGATAGATGATAGAGGGATGAATGGAGGGATAGAGGGATGAATGGAGGGATGAATGCAGGGATAGAGGGATGAATGGAGGGATGAATGGAGGGATGAATGGAGAGATAGAGGGATGAATGGAGGGATAGAGGGAGGGATGGATGATAGAGGGATGAATGGAGGGATGAATGGAGGGATAGAGGGAGGGATGGATGCATGGATGATAGAGGGATGAATGGAGGGATAGAGGGATGGATGGATGGATGAATGGAGGGATGAATGGAGAGATAGAGGGAGGGATAGAGGGAGGGATGGATGGATGATAGTGGGATGGATGGATGATAGAGGGATATACAGATACACGACAGATAATAGATAGATAGAGATAGAATCATAGATAGATAGAGAGATAGAATCATAGATAGATAGAATCATATAAAGAATCATAGATAGAATCATAGATAGATAGATGGATATATAGAATCATAGATAGAGAGATATAATCATAGTTAGATAGAATCATAGATAGATAGAATCATAGATAGATAGATAGAGAGATAGAATCATAGATAGATAGAATCATAGATAGATAGATAGATAGAGGGATAGAGATAGATAGATAGATAAATATTGTATCTCAATGTTGGTGAAAGAGTCAGATTCATTTGTTCCCATAAAACTACTATAAATAAATGAGGAAAAAAATACAAATACAATTTTTTTATTTTTTTTTATCTTCACCACCTTGGATTCAAACCAGCAACGTTCAAAACTTGTGTCCAGCAACCTCCTGGCTTTCCTAGCTGCTCCAGCTGTTGAGCCACTAGGATTGATGATGTCAGAGGGAGGATTTCACATAAATGAACCTACAATGCAGCCTCTTACACAGCAGTTTACACAGGACACAGCTCCATTGTACAGAGCAGCATCTTTATGTCCTGTATTCTAGAGGGAGAGGAAAAGAGGATGTTTTTTCTTCTAATAAAGTTACTAAAAATAATTAAAAAAAAATACAATAATGTAATTTTATTGCACTTTTTTTTAATAAAATAATAAACATTACAAATCAGCAAATAACATGGACATATTTGGTGTCCCTGTAATCGTAATGACCTGAACAACACAGCGATCAGATTATTTATGGGGATCGGTAAATGGCGGGAAAAAAAAGGCGCAAATTATTATTTTTCTTTATTAAAACCCATAAAAAATGTAATAAAAATGGATCACTGAGGCCGTGTTCACACATAGCGTAAATGCTGCATTTTTTCTGCAGGTGTCCGCGCCACGAGTGCAATAACAATGTTCTCTGATTATTGCGTGTTTGCGGTATTTTTTATACATTGTCCCCCTTATTTGATACATGTTTGTTGCTGATGTGAATCCTGAAGCTTATAAAGAAAGAAACACCAAATCCGCACAGTTCAGCGGCGTCTTTCCACGCACCAGGAGCGGAGATTTCAGGACGTCTCATCCACTTTGCTTGGACAATTAGTCCATATTCACATGTAGTGTAAATGCTGCATTTTTTTCTGCTGTTTCTTTGCACATTTATTCTGCTGTGTTTAATTGTCCAAGTAAAGTGGATGTGATTCCATGAAAAGACGCCGCTGAATTCTGCGGTTTTCGGGGGGGGTTTCTCTGGAGGTTTCTATGTGGAGCTTAAAAAAATGCAGGAAAAAGCTTCTCTGTTGTCACGCTCCCCGGGTCCCCTGCGCTGCCCTCCGGCTCACCTGTCACGCTCCCCGGCTCCCCTGCCTCGCTTCCCGGTTCCTTGGTCCGGTCACCGCCGCTGCCCGCTCTCCTGCCTCTATTGCCAGCGCGTCCCCGGCGTCCTGGCCCCCGCTCCCGGCGCCCGTCGGCTTCTCAGCCCCAGGCCGTCCCTGCTGCTTCCTCCTCGCAGCTTCCTGCTCTGGCTTCTGGCACTCGGGCAGCGCGCATGCGCATTAGGGTGCGCGCGCGGTCATTGACCCTTTCTTAAAGGGCCAGCGTCCATTAACAGGAAATGATGCAAACAGGTACAGGGTATAAAGGGGTTTAATGTCCAAGGGGGCGGGGCCTGATCTTCGTGTTTTCCAAGCTAGGAGTCAGGTCTCCTGGTGTTGCTTTGCCATACTCACGTATCTCTCTTCTAGAGCTGATCCTGCCCCGCCATCCGGTCCTGCTGAATCCCGAACCCCGCACGCTGTTCATCTACCATCTGACAGTCCGCACCATCTCGGATCCCTGCGGTGACCCGTCGTCTCGCTCCAAAGGTTCCGGACCCCGCCTGACATCATCTCGGCTTCCGAACCTGAGCTGCGTCACCCGGACTACCATCAGTGACTCCGTGGTCCCAGGGACTTCTCCGTTATCCTCATATGCACGGACTGTTCAGCTGCCTATAGTGCTTCAGCTACCGGACTCCTTACCACCATCTTGGAGTTCGGCCCAGTGGATCCACCTCCTGGGTCTGCCCGTCCGCCTGGCCCTGACAGTAAGATCAGGCCATGGATCCCGCTGCAGCACTAGCGGCCTTGCAAGAGGAACTCCAACGCCAGCGTGAAGTCCAGACCCGCATGCTGAACTTTATGACTTCCGTGGACGCCCGCCTGACCACGCTACAAGCCTCGGTCCCATCTTCTGCGTCCCATGTCTCCACTAGTCAATCCACGGCCCCCGCACCCGTGGCAGCCTCTTCGGATGCTTCCAGACTCCGTTTGGCTTCACCACCCCGTTATGCCGGAGATCCCAAGACCTGCAGGGGCTTCATAAACCAATGTTCCCTTCATTTTACGCAGCTGCCACATTTGTTTGCCTCCGACCAAGCCAAGGTCGCCTTCATAATGTCTCACCTAGAGGGCGAGGCACTGGCATGGATGAACCCCTTGTGGGAGAAGGAGGACCCTATGACCAAGGATCTTCAAGAGTTCCTGCAGGCCTTTCGCAGCACCTTTGATGAGCCGGGACGCGCCTCTGCGTCTGCTTCATCCCTTCTCCGGTTACGTCAAGGAACACTGACGGTGGGTCAATACGCCATCCGTTTCCGTACTTTGGCGTCAGAACTCGGGTGGAATAACGAGGCCCTAACAGCCGCCTTCTGGGAAGGACTCTCGTGTCGCATCAAAGATGAGCTGGCAGGTCGTGACGTGCCGTCCACTCTGGATGCCCTGATTACCCTAGCGACTCGAGTGGACATTCGTTTTCAGGAGCGATCCAAAGAGCTGTCTCGTGAGAGACGTCCGGTACGGCATTCCTCTCCTCCGCAGAAGCCCTCCGTATTACAGTCATCAACAGCTGGGAATCCCGTCCACGAGCCCATGCAGATCGACCGAGTCTCGCCAAAGGTCTCTGCTTTTACTGCGGAGAGGGCACACACCTCCTACGCTCCTGTCCTGAGAGGCCGGGAAACGCCAAAGCCTAGGGTTGGTAGGAGAGGCCACCCTAGGTGCTGGGACTCTCTCAGACCCGGTTATGTGGACTGTGCAAGTGACAACGGGAGAGACGCGGTTCACGGCTGAGGCGTACCTCGATTCCGGAGCAGCAGGCAATTTCATCCAGCAGGCCACGGTGGACAAGTACCAGGTGCCTGTTACTCCACTCGACAAGCCCCTAGTGATTGCCTCTGTGGATGGGAGACCCCTCTCTGACACCATCTCCTGGATCACCAGGCCGGTCGAACTGCGTATCGGTGCCCTGCACACCGAGAACATCGCTCTCTACGTCCTTCCACACATGTCCCATCAAATCCTGCTGGGACTTCCCTGGTTGCGGACACACAAACCATCAGTCAGCTGGGGCACTGGCGAAATCACCCGATGGGGCTCTTCGTGCCATGAGAAGTGTCTGAAGTCCATACAACCCATCCGACGACCTCCGGTTCCAGAGAACCTACCGGGACTGCCCTCGGCCTATTGGTCCTTCGCAGACGTTTTTGACAAAAAGGAATCTGAGGTACTTCCGCCGCATCGTCCTTACGATTGCGCCATCGACCTGCTCCCAGGAACAACACCACCTCGAGGACGGATATATCCGTTGTCTCCAGCCGAAACAAGGGCCATGTCTGCCTACATCACAGAGAACCTGGCAAGGGGATTCATTCGGAGGTCCTCCTCTCCTGCGGGAGCAGGCTTCTTCTTCGTCAAGAAGAAAGAAGGTGACTTACGCCCATGCATTGATTACCGGGGATTGAATCAAATCACCGTAAAAAACAAGTACCCTCTGCCGCTCATCCCCGAATTGTTTGACCGACTTAGAGGAGCTCGTGTGTTCACCAAGCTGGATCTTCGGGGTGCTTACAATCTGGTACGCATCCGCTCTGGGGACGAATGGAAGACCGCGTTCAACACTCGCGATGGGCACTATGAATACTGCGTGATGCCCTTCGGCCTGTGTAACGCACCAGCAGTCTTCCAAGAATTGGTGAACGACATTTTCCGGGACCTTCTTTACGTCTGTGTAGTAGTGTATCTGGATGACATCCTTGTCTTCTCTCCGGACCTCCAGACCCACAGAGAGAACGTACAGCTGGTTCTACAAAGACTGAGAGAGAATCGTCTCTACGCCAAGTACGAGAAGTGTGTCTTTGAGCAGTCTTCTCTCCCCTTCCTGGGGTACATCATCTCTGATACCGGACTGCAGATGGATCCAAAGAAGGTCTCCTCCATCCTCAACTGGCCTCCTCCTTCTGGACTAAAGGCAATCCAACGTTTCCTGGGATTCGCCAACTACTACCGCCAGTTTATCCCTCACTTCTCTGCCCTGACTGCTCCTCTCTCCGCTTTGACCAAAAAGGAGGCTAATCCAAAGGACTGGTCACCTGCGGCCGACGCCGCGTTTGACTCTCTGAAGCGGGCATTTGCCTCCTCTCCTGTACTCCACCGTCCGGAGTTAAACCGCCAGTTCACCTTGGAGGTGGATGCCTCCTCCTCGGGAGCCGGAGCAGTGCTCATGCAGAAGTCCTCCTCCGGGAAGATGGTGACCTGCGGATTCTTCTCCAAGAGCTTCTCAGCGCCCGAACGCAACTACACCATCGGTGACCGAGAGCTATTGGCGGTCAAACTGGCTCTGGAATAATGGCGCTACCTTCTGGAAGGAGCAGTGTATCCCGTGATTATTTATACGGACCACAAGAACCTGGAATACCTGCGGTCCGCTCAACGACTGAACCCACGGCAAGCCAGGTGGTCCTTATTCTTTGCCAGGTTTGATTTCCAGCTACATTTCCGACCCGCGGACAAGAATGTACGCGCTGATGCCTTGTCTAGGTCTTTCATGCCCATGGAGCAGGAGGAGGAGACTACCCAACCCATCATCTCTCCTAGCAAAATCATTCCAGTGGCTCCTGTCACCCTGGCCCAGATACCGCCCGGGAAGACCTATGTCTCTGAGACTGAAAGGCAAAAAGTGTTACACTGGGGCCATGCCTCGAAAACAGCCGGTCATGCTGGCCAGAAGAGAACATGGGGTGCGATTGTACGTCATTACTGGTGGCCATCCCTTCGCACGGACGTCGCTGCTTTTGTCTCTGCCTGCTCCTCTTGTGCCAGGAACAAGACGCCCAAACACCTGCCATATGGCCGTCTTCTGCCTCTGCCGATACCCTCAGTTCCGTGGCAACACATAGCGATGGACTTTATTACGGACTTGCCATTGTCCTCCGGACACACAGTCATATGGGTCGTGGTGGATCGGTTCTCTAAAATGGCTCATTTCGTCCCTATGGCTGGACTGCCCTCTGCTCAGGAACTCGCGGAAGCCTATATACAGCACATCTTCCGCTTGCATGGCTTTCCATCACACATCGTGTCCGACAGAGGAACTCAGTTCACCTCCCGCTTCTGGAGGGCGCTCTGCAAACATCTGGGAGTGACTCTGGACTTTTCCTCTGCCTACCATCCTCAGTCTAATGGCCAAGTGGAGAGGGTCAATCAAATCTTGACCTCCTTCTTACGTCACTATGTCAACGCCCATCACGACGACTGGTCCACGCTTCTTCCTTGGGCTGAATTCTCCCATAACCACCACATCAGTGAGTCGTCCTCCAACTCTCCCTTCCATGTTGTTTACGGACTTCAACCCTCCGTCCCATTGCCTATATCCCCTTCTTCGGATGTCCCTGCTGCTGATACTGTAGCCCGTGACTTCGCTACCATTTGGGACTCTGTCAAGGCGTCCCTTGGGCGTGCTTCCCTGCGGATGAAGAGACACGCAGACAAGAGACGTCTGGACCCTCCGTGTTTCTCTCCTGGAGACCTAGTCTGGCTTGCTTCCAAGTACGTCCGATTGAAGATACCATCCTACAAGCTGGGTCCTCGCTACATCGGGCCGTTTAAGGTCCTCAACAAGATCAATGAGGTCTCCTACAAGCTACAGCTCCCGGCCACGATGAGGATACCCAATTCCTTCCACGTCTCCCTGCTCAAGCCGGTTGTACTTGGTCCCTTCTCCGCTGCTGCCAGTTCGGCTCCTCCTCCTATTGCCGATGACGACATCTATGCGGTAAGGGATATCGTGGCCATGAAGACCGTACGAGGTCGACAGTTCTTCCTGGTGGACTGGGCTGGGTATGGTCCTGAGGATAGGTCCTGGGAGCCTCGGGAGAATGTGGGCACTCCGCTGATCCGTGCCTTCCTGTCCCGGTTGCGGGGAGGGGGGCGTGGGGGGGGGGTACTGTCACGCTCCCCGGGTCCCCTGCGCTGCCCTCCGGCTCACCTGTCACGCTCCCCGGCTCCCCTGCCTCGCTTCCCGGTTCCTTGGTCCGGTCACCGCCGCTCCCCGCTCTCCTGCCTCCATTGCCAGCGCGTCCCCGGCGTCCTGGCCCCCGCTCCCGGCGCCCGTCGGCTTCTCAGCCCCAGGCCGTCCCTGCTGCTTCCTCCTCGCAGCTTCCTGCTCTGGCTTCTGGCACTCGGGCAGCGCGCATGCGCATTAGGGCGCGCGCGCGGTCATTGACCCTTTCTTAAAGGGCCAGCGTCCATTAACAGGAAATGATGCAAACAGGTACAGGGTATAAAGGGGTTTAATGTCCAAGGGGGCGGGGCCTGATCTTCGTGTTTTCCAAGCTAGGAGTCAGGTCTCCTGGTGTTGCTTTGCCATACTCACGTATCTCTCTTCTAGAGCTGATCCTGCCCCGCCATCCGGTCCTGCTGAATCCCGAACCCCGCACGCTGTTCATCTACCATCTGACAGTCCGCACCATCTCGGATCCCTGCGGTGACCCGTCGTCTCGCTCCAAAGGTTCCGGACCCCGCCTGACATCATCTCGGCTTCCGAACCTGAGCTGCGTCACCCGGACTACCATCAGTGACTCCGTGGTCCCAGGGACTTCTCCGTTATCCTCATATGCACGGACTGTTCAGCTGCCTATAGTGCTTCAGCTACCGGACTCCTTACCACCATCTTGGAGTTCGGCCCAGTGGATCCACCTCCTGGGTCTGCCCGTCCGCCTGGCCCTGACATCTGTACATAAAAACACTTACAAACGCAGATTCACATGTGAACCAAAAACACATTAAATAATGGAGAAAATGCAGCAAAAATGGAAAAAACAGAGAAGATTGTTATTGTGTAGTTTGGTGCAGACAGAAACAAAAAGAAACAGAATTTATGCAACGTGTGAACACGGATTGATAGGCACAAATAAGCAACATGTCATATAGTGACACATAGAAATATAAAAAAATTCTGACTGCTATAAATATGAATGAACAGTCCGGGGCATCTGCTGAATGACCCTTACTGCTAAATGGGTGTGGCTAGGGGCGTGTTCAAAATTTGCTGCGGCGCGCACAGCGCGCCACATACTTTCTCCCTCTTTCCTTTCTTGAAAAGTTGGGAGGTATGATGTTCTATCTAGCAGGTCAGCGCATGCATTAACCTCAGGCCTCGTATCATTAACCTTTAGACATTGTACCTCTATTATATAGGCACAGCGTACTGCCGGGCCACATATTTCATTACAGATGTGTTGGATGCCTCTTTCGGGTATTACAATACATGCAGCACGCCGGTGCTGCTACGCATGCCCCAGGGGCCGACACACTCCATGTCAAATGCCCAGACTATTTCTCATGCCCTATCTGAGGACATCCTCTTTCCCCAATGCGCAGGCGCCGTCATCTATGGCATTTTCATTGTTTCGGTCATACAGGGTGCAGGGATCATGATGGTAACACGGTTACCTCTTGTCAACAGAGGCCACACCTCCCGGCCTCCCAACCCCCCAACCTCCTAAAAACTAGCAATTATCAAATTAAATTGATTATCCACAAGTAGATTTAAGACTGGTATGGGCTAAGTATTTGCACATTTTTCCCCTGAGGAAGCCACTGCAGCCTGGCGATACACGTGGAGTTCTTTCTAAAGGGGGCTTTACACGCTACGACATCGCTAATGCGAACTCGTTGGGGTCACGGAATTGGTGACGCACATCCGGCCGCATTAGCGATGCCGTTGCGTGTGACACCAATGACCGATTTTACATTGTTGCAAAAACGTGCAAAATCGCTCATCGGTGACATGACATTCTCAAAAATTTTCAAAAATCGTTACTGCAGTAGTAACGAGGTTGTTCCTCGTTCCTGAGGCAGCACACATCGCTCCGTCTGACACCGCAGGAACGAGGAAGCTCTCCTTACCTGCCTCCCGGCCGCTAAGCGGAAGGAAGGAGGTGGGCGGGATTTTACATCCCGCTCAGCTCCGCCCCTCCGCTGCTATTAGGCGGCCGCTCAGTGACGTTGCTGTGACACCGCACGGACCGCCCCCTTAGAAAGGAGGCGGTTCGCCGGTCACAGTGACGTCGCCGGGCAGGTAAGTATGTGTGACGGGTCTGGGCGATGTTGTGCGGCACGGGCAGCGATTTGCCCGTGTCGCACAACAGATGGGGGCGGGTACGCACACTAGCGATATCGGGACCGATATCGCAGTGTGTAAAGCCCGCTTTACCATCTGATTCACTGCTTGCACTATACCATGAGCTGCCATTAGGCTTTGTATCCATTCTTCAGGTTTTCTTATATGTACCATCTATTTTATTGTAATTCTTTGCCAGTATTATAATATACATGTTTTTTTGTACGCATTTTATTCTTTGCATCATGACACTTAAGTGTGATTTCAACAGTGCATTAATGGTTCTTTATATATATTGTATTGCTTAGTCAATATATTTTCCGGTTCATATCTAGAAACCCTTATGGATTGCCTGTATTCATTACTGTGGGTTTGCCTAGACTAGAGTGTAAGCAGCATTTGTCATTTTGCAGAGGTTGTATTCAGCGCACAATTCTTGGCTCCTGTATTCAGCATTGTGCTTATTAAATGTTTTTATTGTGTGCCAGTACTTTGTCTTTTGATTAATAAAATGTGTTCATTTTATTTATTAAGGAGATCACAATTTGTGCACATCTTCCTTTTCTCTTTGTTGTACAGGATGGAGACAAATGGGGGCAGAATGGAAAATTAGGGGGGCAGAATGAAGAAAACAAACAGGGGGATAGAATGAAGAAACAGGGGGCAGAATGAAAAACATATGGGGCAGGATGAAGAAATAGGGGAGCAGGATGGAGAAACATATGGGGGCAGAATAAAGAAATATATGGGGGCAGGATAGAGACATGGGGGCAGAATGAAGAAAAATATGGGGCAGAATGAAGAAACAGGGGGGCAGGATAGATACATATAGGGCAGAAAAAAAAGAAACATGGGGCAGGATAGAGAAACATATGGGGGAAGGATGAAGACACATATAGGCTAGAATAAACAAACAGGGCAGAATAAGGAAACATGGGAACAGAATGGAGAAACATATGGGGAAGGATGAAGAAATATATGGGACAGAAAGAAGAAACATATGGGGGCAGGATAAAGACACATGGGGACAGAATGAAGAAATATATGCGGGCAGGATGAAAAACATGGGGCAAAATAAAGAAACATGGGCGCAGGATGAAGAAACATATCGGGGAAGAATGAAGAAACATGGGGGCAGGATAAAGAAACATGGGGGCTAGATGGAGAAGCATTGGGGCAAGATGAACAAACATATGGGACAGAATGAAGAAATATGTGGCGCCCCTGAGGGTCCAGTCACCACAAAGGTACTGCACCTCAGCCAGATGTGTGGTACCCCATTCCCTGGTAAGGAGGGGGCACAGGTCATTGTGCACACACTCATAGCATAGACACACAACTTCAGGCCAGAGTTAGGGCAATATTGCTCCTAAGAGAGAGCACAGCACCAGATCCAGTCTGGAGGTGGGGTTTAGTTAGTGGGTTGAACTAGGTAGAACAAGTGAGGAAGAGAACGAAGTACGACACGGAGAAGAGAGGTCCTGAGGACTGGAGCCGGAGGAGTTTCTACTAAGACAAGGTGGAAGATCAGAAAGGGAGGAAGAAGGGGCCCTAGAGTCACGGGCAGTGGGAGATCCACCCGTGGGCTTGCATCCACAACCGATGAATCGGTGTGGAGGGACTAGGTCGCAAAGGGGAACTGGCCCCTAAACTAGTGGAGAACAACCAGGCTCAACTAGCAAAATGGAGGCTGAGGTATCTTCATGTGCCGAAGCCGCAGCCACACACAAATCCGCTGAGGTGACCACAGAAGGTTAGAGAAAAGGGCAGAAGAGCCTCCCAAGCAAGGCCCATGAACACTGGCTCGAGGCAGTGTGCGTGAGGCGCAGGGCAGGAGGGTGAAGCCAGCGCCGGAAGACGACCAGGGAAGGGATACAGAAAGGGACACCGGTTATCTGCCTCCGAATTACCTGGAGATCGACTGGATCCTGTCACCACAGGACTCAGCACTCCAAGGACAGCATTTGACCGGTCAGCCATGATAATCTGGAACTGCCAACTGTGAGTAAAAGAGCTAATGACTCCATCATGCTGTGTCCTAGATTAATTGTCTACGCCGGCAGTCCTGTGCTATTCAAAACGCCTCATCTGCTAAAGACTGCGCATTCTGCCCTAGGGCCCAGGTTCACCTGTGGGGAGCTGTACCATCATAGCTGCATCACCATCTGCCCCAGCGGTCCCATCCAGCAGCGTCTGTCATGCATTGCCAAATACCACAGGTGACATCACGACTCCTTCCCCTGTAAATATCCCCTCATCATTTTAATTTAAATGACACCACCAGGGTCACGGAGTCAGACCCTGCTGTCGTGAACTCCCAAACAGAACCGCAGCCCGGTTCTGAGTGCCCCCACGGCCCTGGTGGGCTTGTCAAATATATGGGGCAGAATGAAGAAACATATGGGGGCAGAATGAAGAAACATGGGGGCAGGATAGAGACATGGGGCAAAATTAAGAACAATATGGGACATAATGAAAAAACATGGGGCAGGATAGAGGCATATGGGGCAGAATGAAGAAACATGGCGGCAGAAAAAGAAATATGGGGCAGGATGAAGAAGTATATGGGGGTAGAAAAAAAGAAACATAGGGCAGGATGAAGAAACATGGCGGCAGAATGAAGAAACATGGGGGCAGGATGAAGAAACATGTGCGGCAGGATGAAGAAACATATGGGGCAGGATGAGGAAACATATGGGGCAGGATGAAGAAACATATGGGGCAGGATGAAGAAACATGGGGGCAGGATGAAGAAACATATGGGGCAGGATGAAGAAACATGGGGGCAGGATGAGGAAACATATGGGGCAGGATAAAGAAACATATGGGGCAGGATGAAGAAACATATGGGGCAGGATGAAGAAACACGGGGGCAGAAAAAGGAAACATGGGTACAGGATGGAGAAATATGGGGGTAGAAAAAGCAAACATGAGGGCAGGATGAAGAAACATATGGGGCAGGATAAAGAAACATTTGGGCAGGATGACGATACATGGGGGCAGGATGAAAAAACATATGGGGGCAAAATGAAGACACATTGGGCAGGATGGAGAAACATGGGGCTGAATGAAGAAATATACTGTGTATATTTATTTATATATATATATATATATATATATATATATATATATACACACACACACACATATATACATACAGTGCCTTGCGAAAGTATTTGGCCCCCTTGAATTTTTCAACCTTTTCCCCACATTTCAGGTTTCAAACATAAAGATGGAAAATTTAAATTTTATGGTGAAGAATCAACAACAAGTGGGACACAATTGTGAAGTTGAACGATATTTATTGCTTATTTTACATTTTTGTAAAAAATAAATAACTGAAAAGTGGGGTGTGCAATATTATTCAGCCCCTTTACTTTCAGTGCAGCAAACTCACTCCAGAAGTTCATTGAGGATCTCTGAATGATCCAATGTTGTCCTAAATGTTTGAGGATGATAAATATAAGCCACCTTTGTGTAATCTAGTCTCTGTATAAATGCACCTGCTCTGTGATAGTCTCAGTGTTCTGTTTAAAGCACAGAGAGCATCATGAAGATCAAGGAACACAACAGGAAGGTCCGTGATACTGTTGTGGAGAAGTTTAAAGCCAGATTTGGTTGCAAAAAGATTTCCAAAACTTTAAACATCCCAAGAAGCACTGTGCAAGCGATCATATTCAAATGGAAGGAGTATCATACCAGTGCAAATCTATCAAGACCCGTCGGTCCCTCAAAACTTTCATGTCAAACAAGGAGAAGACTGATCAGAGATGCAGCCAAGAGGCCCATGATCACTCTGGATGAACTGCAGAGATCTACAGAAGAAGTGGGAGAGTCTGTCCATAGGACATCAATTAGTCGTACACTGCACAAATCTGGCCTTTATGGAAGAGTGGCAAGAAGAAATCTATTTCTCAAAGATATCCATCAAAAGTGTCGTTTAAAGTTTGCCACAAGCCACCTAGGAGACATGTGGAAGAAGGTGCTCTAGTCAGATGAAACCAAAATCGAACTTTTTGGGCACAATGCCAAACGATATGTTTGGCGCAAAAGCAACACAACTCATCACAGTGAACACACCATCCCCACTGTCAAACATGGGGGTGGCAGCATCATGGTTTGGGCATTCTTTGCTTCAGCAGGGACAGGGACGATGGTTAAAATTGCTGGGAAGATGGATGGAGCCATATACAGGACCATTCTTGAAGAAAACCTGTTGGAATCTGCAAAAGACCTGAGACTGGGACGGAGATTTGTCTTTCAACAAGACAATGATCCCAAACATAAAGCAAAATCTACAATGGAATGGTTCACAAATAAACGTATCCAGGTGTTAGAATGGCCAAGTCAAAGCCCAGACCTGAATCCAATCGAGAATCTGTGGAAAGAGCTGAAAACGTCTGTTCACAAACACTCTCCATCCAACCTCACTCAGCTCCAGCTGTCTGCAAAGAAAGAATGGGCAACAATTTCAGTCTCTCGATGTGTAAAACTGATAGAGACATACCCCAAGTGACTGCAGCTGTAATCGCAGCAAAAGGTGGCGCTACAAAGTATTAACTTAAAGGGGCCGAATAATATTGCACGCCCCAATTTTCCATTTTTTTTACAAAAATTTTAAATAAGCAATACATATTGTTCACCTTCACAATTGTGTCCCACTTGTTGATTCTTCACCATAAAATTTCCATTTTTTATCTTTATGTTTGAAGCCTGAAATGTGGGAAAAGGTTGAAAAATTCATGGGGGCCAAATACTTTTGCAAGGCACTGTAAATATATATATATATATATATATATATATATATATATATATATATACCGATCAAGAGTATATCAAATCTTGTTTGAGGGATTTTCTTCCATTCTTCCTTGAACTGGAAGACTTTTCCAAGGAAAAATGGATGAAAATCCCTCAAAGAGAATTGATAGACTCTTTTCTGGCTGCAAATAGCGTTTATAAGCTGTGATACTTCCAAAGGAGCTGCTAAATGTGAAAGGAGAAAATACATTTTTTTTCTTTTGCCTAAAATACATAGGAAATGTGTCATCTTTAACTTTTTGGCTTTTAGTGATCATTTCATCTTTAACTTGACCGTTCACAATAACAGTAATTTTGACGAGGGGTGTCCAAACTTTGGCATGCCACTGTATATCGTATACTTTGAGAATCCTTGTAAGAAAGGTGCAGGAAAGGCCGTATGTTCCTATATGACAGATTTCCTGCATTATTTGAAAATTAGTTTGAGTCTAGATCTCGCTGGACTCACAAAATAGTGTTGTAAATATGAGAATAAGACAGACATTTTGACTTTGATTTCCATGGTAAGTGTACCAATCTCATCAGATTTAAGAGGACTAATTAATATATTAATGCACTGCGTAATGTATTAGTGCACTGCGTAATGCTAACAGATCCACCTTAAGGCCTTGTTTGCACGTACCTGCGGAATATTCTGCAGCGATTTGACAGCACATGTGTGCTTCAAATCGCTGCAGAAACACTGCATAATGGATGCAGTTTTTCTGTATAAAACAAAACCCAATTTCATGCGCTATGGCTGCTGCCCCCACCATAGACAGAGTGGGAGCTGCATCCAAAGTCCACAAATTAATTGACATGCTGCTTTTATGAACGCACAGATTTGGGTCAAATTTTTAGCACCCAAATCGATGCGTTCAAAAAAGCAACGTGCGCACGTATCATGCACAATCTACATAGATTGTGCTGGGGACGCAGGGCGCATGCATTTACGTTGCAGTGCAATACGCAGTGTAAATGCATGCTATTATGCAACGTGCGCACATGCCCTTAAGGTATTTTCCCATTTAAGACATTTGTGGCATGTCTACACGATATATTGGAATTTGGAGGGCATCTGTCAGACAGTTATGAGACATCTTGTAGATAGGTAATAAATATTTAAGGTGTGAATATCCTTTTATTAACCAGTTTACTGATTAAAGGGGTTTTCTATGAGTTGAAACATTTTTAATCTGAAAAGTTGTTTTTGTGTTGCAGAATATTTCAATGCATTGTATCTTGCTATTGAGTTTTTCCTGCTCCCATTATCCCGGGCACATGCCTCTTATTTGCTTTCAGGTAAGTGGTTGAGTTGCCAGTGCAGCTTAGGCTGCTTTCACACATCCGGTTTAGCCGTGCGGCTCAATCCGGCAGTGAAACCTATGCATCCTTTGCATAATTTTTTCACATGCATCCCGTCCGGTTTTTGCCGCTTGCGGCATGCTACTGAGCATGCTCAGTGGACAAAACCGCATGCGGCGGCCGGATGCGTTTTTTGCCGCATCCGGCGTCCATAGGGATGCATTGAAAAATGCGCCGCATCGGCTGGATGCGGCGCGATGCGGTTTTTTTTGCCGGAGCAAAAAACGTGCCAGGGAACGTTCCATCCGGCCGCCGCATTGGCTAAATCTGCCACATGCAGCAAAAAACGGATGGAACGCAAGACCATGCGGCACAATGCGGCGCCAATGCAAGTCAATGCTGGAAAAAACGAAACCGTCGGCAAAAAAAAAACGGTTTCGTTTTTTCAGCACAGTGCCGGATTGTGCCGCACTGCAACAGCCGGATGTGTGAAAGCAGCCTTACTACAATTATAACTTTACATTGTGGCGTCCTGTTCCCACCATCTTTATCTTCCAACTACACCTCCTTGTTCTGTTACTCCCACGATACCTCCATTTTCTATCTATATCCGCCCGATACATCTCTTACTACACTAATATAATATATTCCCTTACATCTCCTTGTACCAGGTGCACCTTTCCATGTGTGATGGGCTGGAGTCTACTGAAACGCTGCATGGTTTGGAGCCAATACGAGGTGAGTACAATAACGATGAAAGATGACCCTCCTCTACGTGATTGTGCATAGACTTTAGTGGAAAGAGACTACACTTGGGTAAAAACTACTGCAAGGTAAGACCAGTAGCCCAGGATGTCAGTCCTGCCCCATGTACAATATGTGATTGATCATGTGGTGTATATTGGAGCAGTGGCATTACTCTAGTAAAAATATATGACAGATAGCCATAACATTACTTTCACGAGACCCACTGCCACGCAAATTTTTTTTTAAATCGGATTAACTTTTTAATTCCTTGCCATTTGTAACATTAATAATAGCAGTCCAAAATTATCATAGGCCCATCAGAATGAACAGCATATAAAGAAGAACACACAGACACAATGAATGGAGTTTATTCATTTTTATTGTTATCTATTATCACATTTAGTTTAATTTAATCATCCAGTGCAATTTATAGGATTTACTGCATAAAATGGATGTGAACCAGAGGAAGGCAAAACAACCCCATGTGTGGGGGAAAAATTCCTTCCTGACCCCAAGCACTGGCGATCGGCTAATCCCTGGTTCACTGCAGTGTCGGCTCTGGATGAGCCCTGTCACACTGTTATATGGAATCTTTTATACATATCTAATACAAATATTTGTATCTTATCTTTATATCTAGACTATTTAAAGCTTTCAAATACAGATCCTAAATATTGACCCTCTAAAAGTAACATGGATAACACCTAAGATTAATATGATAAGAAAAATCTCCTGGTTATGAACAACCAGGAAAACACAGGTCGTGCACCAAATCCTAATAATCAAGGGGACATTGCTACAAGATGAAGACAAGGATGTAGGACAGAAAAGGGACAAGGAAGGAGGACATTACTACAAGATGGTGACCAGTATAGGCATAATTACTAGAAGATGGGAGACAAGGATGGGTAACATTGCTGCAACATGGGGATCAGGATGGAGAATATTACTATAAGATGAGGACCAGGATGGAGACAATACTTTAAGATGATGACAGGAAGGGGACCAGGGTGAAGGAGGGTGGGGGACATTAATGCAAGATGGGGCATTACTACAGGATGGGACATTTCTCTTAGATGGGCCAATACTTTAAGATGGGGACCAGGACAGGGGATATTTGTACAAAATGGGGACCAGGATGGGGGACATTTCAGCAAGATGAGAAGGAAAATAACTACAAAATGCACACCAGGACGGGGAACATTGCTACAAGATGGACAAGGATGGAACCATTATGAGGGACATTATTACAAGATAGAGACTAGGATGAGGAAGATGGCTGCAAGATAATGACCAAGATGGAGAACATTACTACAAAATGGGGACCAGGATGGGAGACATAGCTGCAAGATGTGAACCAAGATGAGGGACATTGCTACAAGATGGGGAACAGGAAGGGTGCATTTCCACAGAATAGGGACATTACTTTAAGAAGGAGACTAGGATGGGGACATTGCTACAAGATGGGGACCAGGATGGGAACATTTCCACATGATGGAGACCAGGATGGTGACATTACTACAAGATGGGAACCAAGATAGGGAATATAATTACAGAAAAAGGACTAGGATGGGAGTCATTACTATAAGATGGGGCCCAGGATGAGGACGCTTCTACAGGATGGGGACATTTCTACAAGCTGGGGACATACCTTTAAGATGGGGACCAGGATGGGGAACATTGCTGCAAGTTGGTGACAAAGATGAGGGACATTACTACCAAATGGGGATCAGGACAGGTTATATGTCTACAAGATGGTGATCAAGATGAGTGACATTACTACAAGATTAGAATGAGGGAAATTTCTAAAAGATGGGGACCAGGATAGGGAGATTACTACAAAATGGAGGCCAAAATTACTATATGAGGCTAATTGTAAGTCAATATTACTGTATGGGCCCAAGTGGGGATTACAAAAAAGTGAAAAAAAATACATAGGAGTCCTAGACATGACACCCATCAATCAGCTGTTATTTGCTCTTATTGTTGCTGGATGTAAACAATTTAAACAGCTGCTGAGTGCACCTCTGGTCAAAGTGTAGCGGCGACTGCTGACCATTGCTGGCTACTGCTAAACTTGTTATTTTTAAAAGAATAGACGCTGTGTTGCAGTGGCAGACAGAGGACCCTATGTTTTGGGTGATCAAAGTGTTTATATTCAGTATGGGGGACATTGCTACAAGATAGGGATCAGGGTGGGGGCATTGCTACAAGATGAGAACTAGGATTGGGGACAATATTGGAGGAAGGGGACCAGGATGGGGGACATTACTACAAGATGGGACCAGAATGGGAACATTTCTAGAAGATGGGGAACAGGATGGGAACATTTGTATAAGAATGGGACCAGGATATGGATATTATCACATGGGGTTCAGAAAAGGGGACATTTCTGCAAGATGGGGACCAGAATGGTGACATTACTAGTAGATGAGAACAGTAATGGGGGACATTATTCGAGGAAGGGGACTATGATGAGGACATTACTACAAGATAGGAACAGGATGGTGACATTACTTTAAGATGGGGACCAGAATGGGAACATTTCTAGAAGATAGGGGCCAGGATGGGGACATTGTTACAAGATGATGACCAGTCAAATTCAATTTTTTTTCTACCTGTGGCCCATATACCCAGTCAAGTTTGAGACCAGTGTATTAAATCATGTGCACATACAATGCAAATGTATAATGGACATGGCATGCACTAATCCTTTACAAGGCAAACTTCACCTAACTCTGGCTAGTGACATTTTTTATCTATGCTCATAGTTTACCTAAACTTATCCGTTCTTACCTATAGTTACCTACATTTATCTTTTCTTATCTTCACTTACCTATATTTATCGTTTCTTACCTCTATTCACCTATACTTTTTTCTTAACATACTTATTTTTTCTTATCTCTACTTACATATACTTATCCTTTGTGACTAAAACTCACATTTTTTAACCTATATTTCTTTAATTACATATCCTTTATTTTAAACCTATACTCACAAATACTTATGCTTCTTATCTATACTTACCTATATTTATCCTTCTGACCTATACTCACAGTTTTTTACCTATATTTAACCTTTCTGACCTATACTTGACCATATTTATCCTTTCTTTCCTATATTTGTTTCTTTCCTATATTCACCTATACTTATCCTTTCTTTCCCATACTTATCGTTTCTTATCTATACTTATCTATTCTTACCTATATTTATCCTTGTTGTTTTGTTTTTTTTTTAACCTATACTCATCTATATGTATTTTTTCTTACCTATATTTATCCTTGTTTTGTTTTTTTTAACCTATACTCGTCTATATTTATCTTTTTTTACCTATACTTACCGTACATATATTTAGCTTTGGTTTATTTTTGTTTTATTTTTTCTTTACCTATACTCACCTATATTTCTCTTTTCTTACCTATACTTGCCTATATTTATCCTTGTTTGTTGTTTTTTGTTTGTTTTTTTTTAACCTATACTCATTTATAGTTATATTTTTTACCTATACTTTCCTATATTTATCCTTGTTTTTGGTTTTTTTTTTCTTTTTTTGTTACCTATACTGACCTATATTTATCCTTGATGTTTTTTTTTTATTTTTTTTGTCAACCTATACTCCTCTATATTTACTTTTTCTTACCTAAACTTACCTATATTTATCCATGGGGTGTTTTTTTTGTTCTTTTGCTTTTGTTTTTGTTTTTAAACCCATACCCATCTATATTTATCTTTTCTTACCTATATTTATCCTTGTGTTTTTTTTGTTCTATTTTTTTTTTTTAAATCTATACTCATCTAAATTTATCTTTTTTACCTATACTTACCTATATTTATCCTTCTTTTTGTTTTATTCTTTTTTGTTACCTATGCTTACCTATATTTATCCTTGTTTTTTTGTTGTTTTTTTTAACCTATAGTAATCTATATGTATTTTTTCTTACCGATACATACTGTACCTATATTATTCCTTGTTTTGTTTTTTTTTTACCTATACTCATCTATATTTATCTTTTCTTACCTATATTTATCCTTTTTGGTTTTTTTTTTAACCTATACTCATCTATATTTATCCTTTCTTACCTATACTTACCTATATTTATCCTTGGGGTTTTATTTTGCTTTTTTTAACCTATAATCATCTATATTTTTCATTTGTTACCTATGCTTGCCTATATTACTCCTATATTTAGCTTTTCTTACCTATACTTAGCCTTCCTTACTTATACTTATGCTTCTTTTCTATACTTATCCTTTCTTATGTATACTTACCTTTTCTTACCTATACTTACCTGTCCTTACCTGAACAGAGTGTTCATAAAGGAGGAGATCCTGGCCCTTGCTCTTCTCATCATCCTTCTTGCGGGAATGCGGGGCCAGGCGCAGCAGAGGGTTTCCTCTTGCTCTTCTGTATTTGTGCTGCCTTCTTCTGAGACAGGTTCTTCCCACACTATAGTAGTGACAATTTCTTCTGGAATATGCTCTGTCTCTGTTTCCTATGAACATAATGAAATAAAACTAAATATTTTAATTCCGCCAATTCAGCTATTAAATATTTAGAGATACTATTTCCAAGAGACATAAGCTTCACATAATCTCTTTATTTCCCCAAACTTCTCCATTTGGTATATGAAGACTGCTTAAGATGTACAAGGTTTGTTTTACGTTTGGTAGAAGCACAATCTTTAAAATGATCGTCCTCCTTTCGAATTGTGTGTGTTTCAAGCTCTTCTGATTAGGGTTCCCTTGTCCTTCTTCAAGTATCTTGCTTCCATTCAAACCATGTTCATGTGGTCTGGTAACCCATGTACCATATGAGAATAAGCATATTCTATCGTTCTAATGCTGGCGTCACACGGGACGATTTATCGTGCGATGTAATCAGCGATCACAACCGCCCCTGTCGTTTGTGCGTCACGGGCAATTAATTGCCTGTGTCGCACAAAGTCGTTAAACCCCCATCACACGTACTTACCTCCCACACGACTTCGCTGTGGGCGGCGAACATCCTCTTCCTGAAGGGGGAGGGACGTTCAACGTCACAGCGACGTCACACAGCCGCCGGCCAATAGAAGCGGAGGGGCGAAGATGAGCGGGACGTAAACATCCCGCCCACCTCCTTCCTTCCGCATTGGCGGCGGACGCAGGTAAGCTGCAGTTCATCGTTCCCGGGGTGTCACACGGAGCGATGTGTGCTCCTCGGGAACCGATGCGCAGAAGGAGGACCGACATTTTGAAAATAAACAACGTGTCAACGAGCAACGATAAGGTGAGTATTTTTGCTCGTTAACAATCGTTCGGAGGTGTCACATGGTATGATATGTCAAACGATGCCGGATGTGCGTCACTAACGGCGTGACCCCGACGACATATTGCCCGATATATCGTACCGTGTGACGCTGGCATAAGACATCAGGGGTCATAGCCTTGCCCAATTTCAGATCTTAATATAAATCCCTCACCTCTCTAAAATCCTAGATTGGTGTAGGAATGGTAGAGTGAAAGTTTGGGTTACAATCAAGGAAAACAAGTAGCAAGGCTACTCTTTCATTGGACTTGTCCTTGTTGAAAGCCCTTAAAACTCATCCTTTGATTGGGGCTGCTTTTCCCTATTTTGGGTAATCTGCTGTTGTCCTAAGGGTTAGAGAACAAAGTCTTTTGTGCCTGGCTAAACAGAAGTTTGCTTCAGAGTGTCTCCTTTTGCAGCTGGATTTATTTGGCCTTCAAAGATATACCATCTCTGCCTTTCTACTTCCTCTACAGCTCTAATTAGCATCTCATAAACGGTCTTTAGAAATACTTTTTCTAAAAATCTGTTTGTGTGCTACTACATGAAGGGACTGTTAGGCAGGGACAAAAGCAATGAGGAATCGGAGATTGTAACCTACAGCCCATCGCCATGTGTAATGATTCTAGAGCTTAAGACGTGCATCATCTGAGAGATGCACATTATACAGATATATACTGTGCCTTGAAAAAGTATTTACACCCAGTGAACTTTTTCATGTTTCACCCACAAACTTAACTGATTTTTACTGACATTTTATGTGATAACCAATACTAAGTAGTAAGTATTTGTGAAGTGTAAAAGAAATGATACATGGTTTTAAAAAATATAAATCTGAAACTTGGGACTTGCATTTGTATTCAGCCCTACTGAGTCATTACTTGTAGGACCACCTTTCGCTGCAATTACTGCTGCGAGTGTATTGGGGTATGTCGCTACCAGTTTTTCCACATCTGGAGTCTGAAAATTTTGCCAAGTCTTCTTTCCAAGATAACTAGCTCAGTGAGATTGGATGAAGACGTCTGCGAACAGAAATGTTCAAGTCTTGCCACACATTATCAATGAGATTTAGGAGTGGACTATGACTGGGCCATTCAAACACATCATTATGTTTTAATCTAAACCATCTATTGTAGCTCTGACAGTATGTTTAGAGTTGTTGTGCTCCTGAAAGGTGAACCTACACCCCATTATCAAGTCTTTTGCAGCCTTTAAAAGGGTTTCCTCCAAAATTGCCCGTATTTAGCTCCATCCGTCTTCCAATCAACTCTGACTGGCTTTCATGTCCCTGCTGATAAAAAACATCCCCACAGCATGATGCCGCTATGTTTGACGGTGGGGATGGTGTTTTCAAGATGATGTGCAGTATTAGTTTTCCGCCACACATAGTATTTTGCATTTGGCCAACAAAGTTTAACTTTGGTCTTATCTGACCAGAACACAGTCTTCCACTTGCTAACTGTGTCTCTTACATAGTGTTGGTGTATCACATAAGATCAGATTAAAATTAATTTAAGTTTGTATGTGTAATGTGAAAAATGTGGAAAAGTTAATAGCGTATGAATACTTTTTTAAGACAATGTAACTGTGTAGGTATACATGATGCTCATAATGATGTTTTTTTCTTTACATTGACCTAATGTTAATCATGTCCTTTCAGCTCAGTATGAAGATACCCACTGGATCATCACCACTTACGTCATCCTCTGGGATCCTGATGCCATCATCCAACTTCATGTATATCGGCTGCAATACAATAGGTAAGAATTAGTTTTGTTGTATTTATTTTGTTAAATATTTTATTGTAAAGGGGTTGTGCAGCCCTGGTGGAGTTACAGCATTATAGCTTACACACTGGCTACAACCCTACACTGTTTGGATTCGGCTGCACGTGCCGCTTCCAGCAGTTGTATGAGTTGCATATAAGTGGTCACGTGATCACTAGATTCTCATCCTGTTTTCTCAGTAGGTCATTACACACTGGCAGGCCACAGTCACCCATTCAGTATTTATTCAGTATTTTGAATATTGTGGTGGTGCACATGTTTCTATTATACTTTTCTTTATGATTGTTCACTCCTGATTTTCTCTTACAAATATTGATGTAAAATACTGACCAAATACTGAACGTGGCTTTAGAATTCCGCACACTGAATGCTGATGCTCATCGAAAACTACACCAAGGCTGGACAAGGCCTTTAATTTCACTCATTTTAAAATTATTGTTTGGATATGGGACAAGAGTCTGCAGTGCGTGTGTGTGATTGCAGACTGCTGAATCGTGACAGTGACTGTACTGCACACTATCACACTCCCCTGGTATTTCTGGTGCGAGTGGGTGGTCACGTGCCGACTAGACTCATTCAGCTTCTCTTAATAGAAGATAATTGGGTGACGTCGGATGGCACTAGTCGGCATAAGACCACAAGTATGCAAATCACATTAATATGGTCACATTACCACCGGAAAATGGTGAGAAAACCAAGAAATCATGACAGCTTGCTCACTGCACGCAGTCTCAATTCAGCAGCCTACAATCACATACAATACCTGCAGGCTTCTGTCCCTTTCATCCAGCATTACAATAAAAAATGTTCTAGGACGATTTTTTTTCTTATATATGTGATAATGTGAACCATAAATAATAAATTAAGAAAACAAGAAATGAGTTCACATAGAAATGTTGTCTCTGCTCAGGCAGTACAATTTATAAAACCTTCATAAACTATAACTCTGCAGATTGCAGGCATTGGGCTCTGGGAAATCTTATTCTGGGCTGTTTTGAACATTAAAAAAATGTCCTTAATTAGTGATATTTTAGAATATTTCTGTTCTAGCTATGGCTATTCTGCTATTGCAAAACTACAACTACCCATTGACTATTAGGGCATGCTAGGAGTTATAGTTTAGTGATACCTGCAGGGCCACAGGTAAGGGAGCGCTTATATAGAACATTGTGCCAGTGATGCTCTTACCCCATCATCATCATCATCTGCATATTGATCCTTATAAAAGAGAAAAGGAAAATCAGAAATTGTATTGGGAAAATGTTTGGCATCTCTTAGATCCTGTGCCAGTGTCTGTGATTGGCTGCAGACTGCTATACATGCCCCCACTCCGTGTCCACGTCTGAGATTGGTTGTAGATAGTTTGCTGTATGGTAGTGAATAAATAAATTTAAAAAAATATGTAGGCTCCCACCATATTTTGATAGCCATTGCTGATAAAACAGACAGCTACAAGCTGCAACCCCCACCTGCAGCCCCCACCTGTGAGCTTTACCATGGCGGGATATCAAAAGGGAGGGAATCCTGTCTTTTTTTTAATACATATAATTATTTAAATAAATAATTAAAAAAAAAGTTATAGGGTCTCCCACATTTTTTTTCAGCCAGCCACAATAAAGAAGACAGGTGGGGCTGGTATAATTAGGATTGGAGAAGCCATGGATATTGCCCCTCCCAACCTAAAAATACCAGCCTGCAGCTGCCCAGAAAGTTGGTGCATCACATTAGATATAGCAATTTTGGTGCTTTATCCGGCTCATTCTAATTGTCCTGGTGTGGTGACAATATATGAGGTTAAAGATAGCTGTGATTTGTCAAAAAATGACGCTTTCCATCAAGCCCTGGATTAGTAATAGGAAGTGTCTATGAGACACCCCCATTATTAGTCCTGTAAGTGAAATTAAATAAAACAAAAATACTGAAAAAAATCCTTTATTTGAAATAAAATACACACACTCTTTCACCCCTTTTATTAACTCTAAAAACATCCTTGCAGATCCGACGAAGTTCCACGACAATCCTCAGCTCTGCTACATCCGTAGGCTGCAGAGAGGGAAAACATGTCCTCTTGTCTGCAGGTTCCGGAAATCACTGACAGCCAAGAGGAACCCAGCTGTGAGCAGGTGACATCACTCACTTCAGCGAAGGTCACACCCGGGTTCCCATTGATTGAACACAGGTGACCTGACTGTCTGACACGGCTTCCCCGCTGCCCTCAGTGAAAGTTGAAGCCACTTCCGGATTATCGGATTACGGTTGCTGGCCGTGTCCCACAGTCCGACAATCTGGCAGCACTTTCAATGAGGGCAGCCCCCAGTCAATGTGACCTCAGATGTCCCATTGCTAATCCAGGGCTTGATGGCAGCTGTCATGTTTTGTCAAATTACACCTGTCATTAACCCCTTATATTACCACGGTTGCCACCGCACCCGGGCAATTAGGATCAGCAGGGTAAAGAGTCAGAATTGGCACATCTAATGTGATGTGCCAATTCTGGGCAGCTGCGGGCTGGTATTTTTAAGCTGGAGGGCCAATATCCATGAATCCTCCTGATAATACCAGCCCCCTCCTGTCTGCTTTACCATGGCTGGTTATTAAAGGTGGAGGGGGACCCTACACCTTTTTTTTTAATTAATTATTATTATTGTTATTATTATTTATTTAAATAATTTCAAAAGAAAATGCTGTAGGGCTCCCTCTATTTTGCTATCCAGCTATAGTAAATATAAACAAGCAAAAAAGAGGAATAAATATCATTACTTAAAGCAAAGATGGAACTGCAGCTGTATATTGCCCAGGCCAAAAGACTACTACTCCAGCAGGATACAGCTAAACCCCCACTAAGTGGAAGCATCACAGGTGCAGGAGGAGCAAATCACACACACGCTTTCAAAACATGGAGGGGCCGATTGCCATCAGTGGGCAGTTTTAACATCCATATTTTGGGAGTGTGTGTGATTTGCTCCTCCTGCACCTGTGATGCCTCCACTTAGTGGGGGTTTAGCTGTATCCTGCTGGAGTAGTAGTCTTTTGGCCTGGGCAATATACAGCTGCAGTTCCAGCCACAGTAAAGTTCACAGGTGGGGGCTGCACCCTATAGTTGTTATTTTTACCCCCGCTGGCTATCATAATATAATCAAAAATCTCTTTCACAAATCTAGTGTCAAAATCGACTAAACACAATCCCAATTGTCTGTACTGAATATCCTTAAACATAATAGGAATATAGACAATACTGACACATGGCGAAAATATAAAATCCAAAATGTTATTTAATATACAAAAATTGTGTTAAAAAACCGAGGAATAAAACACAATGTAGGGGACAGTAGAGCAGGGCAAAAGATTACAGTAACAATAATATCTGTGTATAACACCAAAGTTCGGTACATAAGCAGTAATATATAATGCATAATTAAGCGCCAAGTGCAAAAGAAATATAATGACCATAAAGTGCTCCAAGCGGTATAATATATGTGACTATATAATGTGTATAATGTACTGCAATGCAGCTCTGCAGGTATATAGGTAACACTAGATAAGTTACAGAAGTAACCCTAAAACACTTTAGTCGTAGTAAACTAAATGTAGGTTGCCATTAATATTCTATGAAAAAAAAATTGTACCGCTACCTGTATAGTAGCTAATCTCAGCCTGTCCACATGTCTTCTGCCTCCACCAACGAGCATTTCGTCTCCTTCCTCAGACGCCCCCTCAGAAGGAAAAGCTTGCTGATTGGCTGCTCTACAACCTTTCATCAAGCTTTATTTGGATGACAGGAACTGGACATACAGGTAAAAGTCTGTGTTTGGATCTGGTACCCGGTGTCTGGTACGGACCCCAAACTTTACAGTTCGGGTTGGCTCACCCCTAATAATGACGTGGTGCAAAAGTGGAGTTTTGCCAAAAGTGGGAGGTGGGACTCAAGGGGTGAAGACGGAGCTGGAGTGGAGCCTGGGCAGAGTCTCAAGGAGACCCAAAAATTCTGCCAGTATGGGACCCTGAAATTCCTAGTGGCTGCCCTGCCAGTGCCCTACAGGTGGAATATACTTTAATAATACGATCTGCTCATATCGCTTACGTGGTATCCTGTGATCTGTAATCCAGAGTTTCTAATCTGTTGCAATGAGAAAAAAGAAAACATTATTAGTAACTTATCTGTTTTCTAGTAAAACATCTAAAAAAACTCGACTCCTGCGATTTCTTTTCACCACTTTGTTTCCATTCATAGCCAAATCATCCTTTATATGTATCTCCCTCCCTGCTGCACATCACGGCTACATTACACACCATTATATGTAATCTGGGCCCAATTCCTCATCAACCATGGGGGATCTGGGAAAATTACTGCTGTTCTTACTGAGGTTAAGGATTTGTTCAGATCTGCAAAGCTTCTGCCATTTTGACAGTAATAATAGCATGGCTTTCTGTGCAGGTCTTGGTAAAACGGACAGAGCCGAATGTAATGCCAAGTTCAGAAAACTTTATTTTCCGTCCAAGTGCTGTCCATGGAAAAGCTGCCATCACACGGACACACGAGGACTGATGTTATACAATTGGTAACAGGAGCAGTATTTTTGCATGTATCGAATCTGTGCTTGAAGAACATTGCAGCATGGATTAGATTCTCCCATAGAGCAGATGATACTCCCCTATACAAGTCTATGGGTACACATGAAAAAAAAAAAATCGGATTTCATCTGGATTATCTGTATAACAACCGATTTTTACAAATACATTTCAATTCTGTAACACAGGAAACGTCATACGGATGACAATTAAGATCAAAATCAGACCATTTTTTATCTGCTCGTGTTCTTAACATTACTGCTTGTTCAGACTAATGTCAGTGTGCATTTTTGGGTAGATGTGATGTTTTGATCGCCTCTTATTGCATTTTATTGCAATGTTACGGCGACCCCAAAAAAGTAATTTTGCAGTATTGAATTTTTCTTCCATTATGCAGTTTACCAATTGAATTAATTTATTTTATATTTTGTCAGATTGTGAATTTTTGAATCCCGTAATACCAAATGTGTATTTTTTGTTTTATTTTCAATAAATAAATGTATTTTATTTTTTTTACTTTTTTAGTTTTTACTAGTCCCGTTAGGGGACTTGAAGCCTGCACTGCTCGATCACTTCTGCTGTTTGGAGCGGTGCTTCTGCGTCCCTCTGAAGAGCAGAAATGCTGATCTCTTGTGAGTGCCGGCGCTCAGCCAGCATTCACAGGAACTTCATGTTGACCCCGAGCTGTAATGACAACCCATCGGTGCCCCATGATGGCGGTGGGAATAGCGTGCTCCCCGCCGACATGTGTTAGATCACGCTGTCAGTGTTTGACAGCATGATCTAACTAGTTATCCGGCACGAGTGAATCAGAGATGGATGGATCAGATCATCCAACATGTGCAGGGAAAAATGTGAGCCCAGTACTTGAGCTAATTGTGAAGGAGTTAAATTGTTCATGTAAAACACAGATGCCGTAATTATGGACAAAATGTACATATGGATTGCATACGGACATAAAACAATGGACATATAGATGCATGTGAATGACAATACGGATGAAAAATCAACATTTTTTCCTGGATGTAAAACGGACAGTTTTCCATACGCTCGGGTGAACCCAGCCATAGTGTGAACTGATGTCTCCCCGCTCGTGTGAGGAATACTGGTGTAGATGTGAGGCTCTTACCTCCTCCATGGTAATCTCTTGCTTGTGCAGATTCTTGAAGATCTAGAAAAATCATGCATCATTTAAATGACATGAATGTTATATGTGATCGGGCAGGTGAGGGGGTATTCCCACTTATTCTGGGGGTATGTTGGAGTTTCTGTGTCTACATGTTTTATTAGTGATTATAAAGCAGGAGAGAAGCAAAGTCCTGCACCACCGCAGATTACCTGCAATATCGCTTGCGGTACCGCCTGTGCCTGTGCTCGGGTGGAGAGCCTGGAGGGTCCGACAATCCAAGAGCGGGGTGCTGGTCATAAGGCAAAGTCCATTGATGAAGCGTGAGAGTGGAAAGAGACCGCACTCAATCCGCTGTGAAGGATTTCTTTATTCAAACACGTGCAGAGTGGAGGGTTTGAATAAAGAAATCCTTCACAGCGGATTGAGTGCGGTCTCTTTCTACTCTCACGCTTCATTTATTAGTGATTATGCCAAAGAAACTGATGCATGTTCTGTATCTGATAAATGTGAGCGTGTGGATATACATAGATGTGCTACGTCACGATGTGTTATCTGTTACTGTCACTTACATGGTCCTCGGCTGTCCTCAGGTTATGCTCCATAATGTAGAGTGGTGGAGGCTACAATACAGCAGGAAATACTCAGGTTTTAGGAAGTTTTATAAAGATACCAATCATATGCAGTACACAGACAATTTCATAGATGAAAGACCCTGGCACTGACAGCATTCATGAAGCAGGCCAGCAGTGCTGAAGCCATCATGGTGGAAGCGTCCATCAGTCCATCATCCTGTGGCTGGCGGTCCATCCCTTCCTGGGAGCCGGTAGATCTGTACATCGCTGCTTCCTGGGCAGAGATCAGAAAAATATTTAAAAATGTGAGAATCTATCATATTCTTGAGCAATTAGTATAAAGTCATAAGGTGTGACCATAACTTAAGACTTGAAATGTGCCCAATAAATATAACCGAGAATACATGATCTTGATTATTGTTCAAAGTGATTTTCTCTGCCTCATTACAGTGAATTTTCTATTGAGAATTTTATATGAATCACGTTTTTCAGAGATTAAAGGGTGCTTTACACGCTTCAACATCGCTAGAGGCTAATAGGGCGGTAACTTGCGCATTCCATGGGGTCCCTACCTGCTTTGGGAATAATAGTTATATAAGAGTGTAGGAATGTATTTGTGATGTCTTCACCTTCCATAAAAAGATTGAAGAGACGTGTCAAATGTGAAGACAGCTCTTCCACAAAGGTGTTATAATATAGGTAAGTAAACCCATCAGGGCCCGGGGGTTTATGGCTTGGCAGGTCTTTAATGACTTGGTGGATCTCATCCGGCAATATTTTCCGATTTTAGATCCTCCAATGCCTTTTGGGACAATTTTGGAAGATGACAGGTAGTCAAGTAATCATTCAATATTTTTGTTCTATCTAGCTGGGACATTGGGAATGGCGGAGGGATAGAGTACAAAAATTTGTAATATGCATGAAAAAGTTGGGCTATTTTTGTGGGGTTGTAATGAGGGGTACCTGAAGTATCCTTTATAGCACATGGGGCAGAAGTTATCGTTTGGTCTCTAAGCTTTCTAGCTAGTATCGTATGCAGTTTATTGCCATAGTCATAGTATTTCTGGCGGGAACAGCGAAGGAGTTTCTCTATTTTTCAATGTGAAATCTCTTTTAGCTTAGTTCTCAGGTCTATAAGCTCTTTCAGGCGACTCTTAAGGGTGCTTTACATGCTGCGACATCGCTAGCGATTGCTAGCGATGTTGCGAGCGTTAGCACCCGCCCCCGCCGTTGGGGCGATATGTGGTGATTGCTACCATAGCGAACATTATCGCTACGGTAGCGTCACACACACATACCTGTTCAGCGATGTCGCTGTGACCGCCGAACAATCCCTCCTTCAAGGGGGCGGTCCATGCAGCGTCACCGCAACGTCACAAAACAGCCGTCCAATAGCAGAGGAGGGGCGGAGATGAGCGGCCGGAACATGCCACCCACCTCCTTCCTTCCTCATTGCCGGTGAATGGAGGTGTCACACACAGCGATGTGTGATGCCGCAGGAACGAGGAACAACCTCGCTACGTACGAGACAATGATTTTTGGTAAATGAACGACCTCTCATATACCAACAATTTTTGTCTCTTTTGCGATCGCTTAAGGTCGTTCCTGCCTGTCACACGCTGCGATGTCGCTAACGGTGCCGAATGTGCGTCACAAACACCGTGACCCCGATGATATATCGTTAGCGATGTTGCAGCGTGTAACTGGCCCTTTACACATAAACCCTGGTGTAGGCGCTCAGCGTGGAGCGCAGGATAAATGTGAGCCGTGCCCGTACTGCCATTTTTGTGAGGCAGAATGAACAAATCAACATCAGTTGAAGAATTGGCCTTATTTATTTATTTTTTATTTTTATGCTGTACACCAGGCGGTATAAGTCATTATGCAGCTTTACTCCTCAGGTCAGTACCATTACAGCGACACCAGATTTATATAGTGTTTTACATTTGGCTATTATCACACTAAAAATACTTTTTTTGAAAATAAAGTTTTTTTGCATCATTGAATTTTGAAAGCTATAGTTTTTTTTTCATTGTCCAGAGTCATGTGAGGGCTTGTTTTTGCTGGATGACCTGCAGTTTTTATTGGAACCCTTTTGGGCCATTTACTAATTTTTTACCTCTTTCTAGTCCGCTTTTTGTAGGGCAAAATAAAGATAACAGCAGTTCAGGATTTATTTTTTTTTAATGCCGTTCGCCATATCATAAAAGTGATCGTTTTATTCTCCAGATCAGTATGAATACAGCGATACCATATTTAGAGGTTTTTTTTATGCTTTGTCGCTTTTACACCATAAAACAATTTTACAGAAGAAAAAGATTGTTTTTGCATTGCTGTATTTTGAGGGCTATAGCTTTTTTATTTTTTGCTGACAGAGCTGTATAGTAGTTTGTTTTGTGTGAAACAAGATGACGTTCTCATCGATACCATTTGTAATTACATATGACTTTTTAATCACATTTTATGCCACTTTTTTTGTCAGCTGTATGAGGGAAAAAACTTTTTGACACTTTTTTACGCTGTTCACTGAAGGGGTTAACTCTCCTAACAGTTTTATAAATCGGGTTGCTACGGACACTGCAATACCAAATATTTAAAAAAAAGTCCTTTCATTGCTAATTTTGTCTTTTACTTAGTCCCATATGAGACATTACCTTTTATTGCGCATGTATAATTTATTAAATTGCACCCCCATTGCAATATTTTATACTGTCAGTGCAGCACTAACAGAAATATCTGGGATCATGCTCCTGGTATTAGCCCAGAGGCTTTCTGTAGTTTGGTGACCCAGCGGTCATCATGACAACCTCAGGTCACCCTGGCAACGATTGGGCTCTCACGATCACATCGTGGGGGCACCAATCGGAGGGGAGAGGGAACATGATCCCTCGAACCAGACCTCTAAATGCTGCAATTGATATCGATTGTAGCATGTAGGACGTTAAACACAGTGGGGAACATCCCTGGTTGTGAGAGACGGGTTTGTGGCAGTGATCGCTTAGGCAGGGCTCATGTGATTGCCAGGAGGTACTGGATATGTTCTTGGTTGGGAACGCGCTAACCATCAGGATGTACCCAATATGGGCAATGTCGGGAAGAGGTTAAAGCAACATTTTTGTTGTAATAATGTAAATTTTTCATTTTCACTGCTCAACATTATACAATTACGTGAACCACCTGGGGATTCAAGGTGCTTACCAAACAACTAAATTCCTTGAGGGGTCTAGTTTCCAAAATGGGATCACTTGTGGGGGTTTCTACTGTTTAGGCATCTCACAGGCTCTGCAAATGCAACATGGCGTCTGTAATCAACTCGCCAATTTTGCACTCTAAAATTCAAATGGTGCTCCTTCCCTTCCGAGTCCTGCCGTGTGCCCAAACAGTAGTTTTCCACCATATATGGGGTACTAGCGTACTCAGGAGAAATTACACAACAAATTGTACACGGCATTTTCTCTTGTTTCCCTTGTAAAAATGGGAAAACTTGAGGCTAACATAACATTTTTGTGGTAAAAAGTAAAATTGTCATTTTTTCCTTCTACATTGTCTACTTTGCTTTATTTCCTGTTCCTAAAGGGTTATTAAACATATTGAATATGTTTTTGAGCAGTTTGAGGGGTGCGGTTTTTGGAATAATGAGAGGTCTAGGTGATAGAAAATACCCAAAACTGACAGTCACTTCAAATGTGATGTGGTCCCTAAAATATACCGTATTTTTCGCTTTATAAGACGCACTTTTGTTCCCCCGTCTTATAATCCGAATATACGGGGGGGCGGTTGTATATATATATATACACTACAGAGTCCAGGGGAGGTGGGGGCAGCTCTGGAGCTCTGCTGGGGGCTACGGGCGGCAGCGTTTGATCTCCTGCTCCCGCTCATATAATATGCACAGCCGCTGTCCATCACCATGGTGCTGAAACCGCACTGGGCTGGGCTGGGGGAGAGGCGCATATTATATCTGACTGTGCCTCTTTGATGGCACATGCCCCCCCTGTGTTAGCTATGGCCCCCATGCTGCCCATTGTAAAATAAAACACTCTTTACTTACCCCCTCCAGCGTGTCTTCCCAGTCTCCCTCCTGTCGCTGTGATCATGCACGCAGAGATGATATCACTCTGCCGTGCCGATCACATGACCGGCCAAGAACCAGGAAATACAGGAGGCTGGAGCTCAACCCCCAAGGAGGGAGTCACGAGTCAGGACAGTGCTGGAGAAGGTAAGGAAAGAGTTTATTTTACTAAAAGCAGCAGCATGTGGGCGATATCTAACACAGGGTGCTGTGTGCCACCCACAGGGGGCCATGTGCAGCCACAGTGGGCTGTGTGCCAGCCACAGGGGGCCATGTGCATCCACAGGAGGCCATGTGCAGCCACAGGGGGCCATGTGCAGCCACAGGGGGCCATGTGCCAGCCACAGGGGGCCATGTGCATCCACAGTGGGCCGTGTGCAAGCCACAAGGGGCCATGTGCATCCACAGGGTCCATGTGCATCCACAGGGGGCCATGTGCAGCCACAGGGGGCCATGTGCAGCCACAGGGGGCTATGTGCCAGCCACAGGGAGCCATGTGCCAGCCACAGGGGGCCATGTGCCAGCCACAGGGGGCCATGTGCATCCACAGTGGGCCGTGTGCAAGCCACAAGGGGCCATGTGCATCCACAGGGTCCATGTGCATCTACAGGGGGCCATGTGCAGCCACAGGGGGCCATGTGCAGCCACAGGGGCCATGTGCAGCCACAGTGGGCCATGTGCCAGCCACAGTGGGCCATGTGCATCCACAGTGGGCCATGTGCATCCACAGGGGGCCATGTGCAGCCACAGGGGGCCATGTGCAGCCACAGGGGGCCATGTGCAGCCACAGGGGGCCATGTGCAGCCACAGGGGCCATGTGCAGCCACAGTGGGCCATGTGCCTCCACAGTGGGCCATGTGCATCCACAGGGGGCCATGTGCAGCCACAGGGGGCCATGTGCAGCCACAGTGGGCCATGTGCAGCCACAGGGGCCATGTGCAGCCACAGTGGGCCATGTGCCAGCCACAGTAGGCCATGTGCCAGCCACAGTGGGCCATGTGCATCCACAGTGGGCCATGTGCATCCACAGGGTGCCATGTGCATCCACAGGGGGCAAGGTGCATCCACAGGGGGCCATGTGCAGCCACAGGGGGCCATGTGCCAGCCACAGTGGGCCATGTGCATCCACAGTGGGCCATGTGCATTTACAGGGTGCCATGTGCATCCACAGGGGGCCATGTGCATCCACAGGGGGCAAGGTGCATCCACAGGGGGCCATGTGCAGCCACAGTGGGCCATGTGCCAGCCACAGTGGGCCGTCTGCCAGCCACAGTGGCCGTGTGCCAGCCATAGAGGACGTGTGGCAGCCATAGAGGATGTGTGCCAGCCATAGGGGACATGTGGCATCACTGGGGGACGTGTGCCAGCACAAGGGGGCTATATTCAATATAAGGTGGACATATCCAGATTAAGGGGGCTAATTTTAGGATGGGGGGTCTATGAGGGACATATACCCTATATGATTTGTTAGACGGACACTGGCATTATAAGACGGACACCATTTATTAAAAAGTTCTCTATTCCTTCACCAAAGTTGGGGGTGCGTCTTATGATCAGGTGCGTCTTATAAAGCCAAAAATACAGTAATTTTGTAAATTGTGTTGGAAAAATGAGAAATTGCTGATAAACTTTTAACCCCTCCAGATTACTAACAACAACAAAAAATTGCAAAAATTGTGTTGATGTAAAGTAGAGATGTGGGAAATGTTTATTAACTATTTTATGCAACATAACTCTCTGATTTAAGGTCATAAAAATTTAAATTTTGAAAATTGCTAAATTTTCACCAAATAAAGTAAAAAAATATCATCCTACATTTACCACTAACATGAAGTACAACATGTCACAAAAAAACAAATCTCACAATCACTGGGATCCATTGAAGCGTTCCAGAGTTATTAACCCATACATTTTTTTTTCAATTCTGATCACTGGTCAGGATTAAAAAATTGGCCTGGTCATGAAGGTGAAAACAGGCTGGGAAGTGAAGGGGTTAAAAATAAAGATAAAATGTTTTTTTGAAAAGTACTCATGTGATATCAACACATTCAGAAAAGTCCTATCGATCATGATATAAAATGAATTAACCCAGTGGCAAACAATGGAAATGAAAAAAAATTAAAGAAAGCCAAAGAAGGGAATTTTGTTTACTTACCGTAAATTCCTTTTCTTCTAGCTCCAATTGGGAGACCCAGACAATTGGGTGTATAGCTATGCCTCCGGAGGCCACACAAAGTATTACACTAAAAGTGTAACGCCCCTCCCCTTCAGCCTATACACCCCCCGTGCTGCCACGGGCTCATCAGTTTTGGTGCAAAAGCCAGAAGGAGGAAAAAATTATAAACTGGTTTAAAGTAAATTCAATCCGAAGGAATATCGGAGAACTGAAACCATTTAACATGAACAACATGTGTATACAAAAAACAGGGGCGGGTGCTGGGTCTCCCAATTGGAGCTAGAAGAAAAGGAATTTACGGTAAGTAAACAAAATTCCCTTCTTCTTTGTCGCTCCTAATTGGGAGACCCAGACAATTGGGACGTCCAAAAGCAGTCCCTGGGTGGGTAAATAATACCTCATAATAGAGCCGTAACGGCTCCGTCCTACAGGTGGGCAACTGCCGCCTGAAGGACTCGCCTACCTAGGCTGGCATCTGCCGAAGCATAGGTATGCATCTGATAGTGTTTCGTGAAAGTGTGCAGGCTCGACCAGGTAGTTGCCTGACACATCTGCTGAGCCGTAGCCTGGTGTCGCAAGGCCCAGGACGCTCCCACGGCCCTGGTAGAATGGGCCTTCAGTCCTGAGGGAACCGGAAGCCCCGAGGAACGGTAAGCTTCGAGAATTGGTTCCTTGATCCACCGAGCCAGGGTTGATTTGGAAGCTTGTGTCCCTTTACGCTGGCCAGCGACAAGGACAAAGAGAGCATCGGAGCGGCGCAGGGGCGCCGTACGAGAAATGTAGAGTCTGAGTGCTCTCACCAGATCTAACAAGTGCAAATCCTTTTCACATTGGTGAACTGGATGAGGACAAAACGAGGGTAAGGAGATGTCCTGATTGAGATGAAAAGTGGGCAAGGCAAATGGCCAGGGAGAAAACGCCTGAGCAGAGCACCACGACAGGAATATTTTCCACGTCCTGTGGTAGATCTTGGCGGACGTTGGTTTCCTAGCCTGTCTCATAGTGGCAATGACCTCTTGAGATAATCCTGAAGACGCTAGGATCCAGGACTCAATGGCCACACAGTCAGGTTGAGGGCCGCAGAATTCAGATGGAAAAACGGCCCTTGAGACAGCAAATCTGGTCGGTCTGGCAGTGCCCACGGTTGGCCGACCGTGAGATGCCACAGATCCGGGTACCACGACCTCCTCGGCCAGTCTGGAGCGACGAGGATGGCGCGGCGGCAGTCGGCCCTTATCTTGCGTAACACTCTGGGCAACAGAGCCAGAGGAAGAAACACATAAGGAAGCTGAAACTGCGACCAATCCTGAACTAAGGCGTCTGCCGCCAGAGCTCTGTGATGTTGAGATCGAGCCATGAATGTTGGGACCTTGTTGTTGTGCCGTGACGCCATTAGGTCGACGTCCGGCATCCCCCAGCGGCAACAGATCTCCTGAAACACGTCCGGGTGAAGGGACCATTCCCCTGCGTCCATGCCCTGGCGACTGAGAAAGTCTGCTTCCCAGTTTTCTACGCCCGGGATGTGAACTGCGGATATGGTGGATGCTGTGGCTTCCACCCACAGCAGAATCCTCCGGACTTCCTGGAAGGCTTGCCGACTGCGTGTCCCACCTTGGTGGTTGATGTAAGCCACCGCTGTGGAGTTGTCCGACTGAATTCGGATCTGCTTGCCTTCCAGCCACTGCTGGAACGCTTTTAGGGCAAGATACACTGCCCTGATCTCCAGAACATTGATCTGAAGTGAGGACTCTTGCTGAGTCCACGTACCCTGAGCCCTGTGGTGGAGAAAAACTGCTCCCCACCCTGACAGGCTCGCGTCCGTCGTGACCACCGCCCAGGATGGGGGTAGGAAGGATTTCCCTTTCGATAATGAGGTGGGAAGAAGCCACCACCGAAGGGAAGCTTTGGTTGCTTGAGAGAGGGAGACGTTCCTGTCTAGGGACGTCGGCCTCCTGTCCCACTTGCGTAGGATGTCCCATTGAAGAGGACGCAGGTGAAACTGTGCGAAAGGGACTGCTTCCATTGCTGCCACCATCTTCCCCAGGAAGTGCATGAGGTGCGTCAAGGGGTGTGACCGACCTTGAAGGAGAGATTGTACCCCTGTGTGTAGTGAACGCTGTTTGTCCAGCGGAAGCTTCACTATCGCTGGAAGAGTATGAAACTCCATGCCAAGATATGTCAGTGATTGGACCGGTGTCAGATTTGACTTTGGAAAATTGATGATCCACCCGAAACTCTGGAGAATCTCCAGAGTAACATTGAGGCTGTGTTGGCATGCCTCTTGAGAGGGTGCCTTGACCAGCAGATCGTCTAAGTAAGGTATCACTGAGTGACCCTGAGAGTGGAGGACCGCAACTACTGTAGCCATGACCTTGGTGACAACCCTTGGGGCTGTCGCCAGGCCGAACGGCAGTGCCGCGAACTGAAGGTGTTCGTCTCCTATGGCGAAGCGCAAGAAGCGCTGATGCTCTGGAGCAATTGGTACGTGGAGATAAGCATCCTTGATATCGATCGATGCTAGGAAATCTCCTTGGGACATTGAGGCGATGACGGAGCGGAGGGATTCCATCCGGAACCGCCTGGTCCTTACGTGTTTGTTGAGCAGTTTTAGGTCCAAAACAGGACGGAAGGACCCGTCCTTCTTTGGAACCACAAACAGGTTGGAGTAGAAACCGTGACCCTGTTGCTGAAGAGGAACCGGGACCACCACTCCTTCTGCCTTCAGAATGCCCACCGCCTGCAGAAGAGCCTCGGCTCGCTCGGGAGGCGGAGATGTTCTGAAGAATCGAGTCGGAGGACGAGAGCTGAACTCTATCCTGTAACCGTGAGACAAAATGTCTCTCACCCAACGGTCTTTTACTTGTGGCAGCCAGGTGTCGCAAAAGCGGGAGAGCCTGCCACCGACCGAGGATGCGGTGTGGAGAGGCCGTAAGTCATGAGGAAGCCGCCTTGGTAGCGGCACCTCCGGCGGTCTTTTTAGGGCGTGATTTAGACCGCCATGCGTCGGCGTTCCTCTGATCCTTCTGAGGCCTTTTGGACGAGGAGAATTGTGACCTGCCCGCACCCCGAAAGGACCGAAACCTCGACTGTCGCCTCCTCTGTTGGGGTGTTTTTGGTTTGGCTTGGGGTAAGGATGTTTCCTTTCCCTTGGATTGTTTGATGATTTCATCCAATCTCTCACCAAACAAACGGTCGCCAGAAAATGGCAATCCAGTTAAGCACTTTTTGGAAGCCGAATCTGCCTTCCATTCCCGCAGCCACAAGGCCCTGCGTATTACCACCGAATTGGCGGCTGCAACCGCCGTACGGGTCGCAGAGTCCAGGACAGCATTAATAGCGTAGGACGCAAATGCCGACGTTTGAGAGGTTATGGACGCCACCTGCGGCGCAGACGTACGTGAGTGCGTCAATTTGCGCCTGACCAGCTGAGATAGCTTGGAGTGCCCATACGGCTGCGAATGCTGGAGCAAAAGACGCGCCGATAGCTTCATAGATGGATTTCAACCAGAGCTCCATCTGTCTGTCAGTGGCATCCTTGAGTGAAGCTCCATCTTCCACTGCAACTATGGATCTAGCCGCAAGTCTGGAGATTGGAGGATCCACCTTGGGACACTGAGTCCAGCCCTTGACCACGTCAGGGGGAAAAGGGTAACGTGTATCCTTAAGGCGCTTGGAAAAACGCTTATCTGGATAAGCTCGGTGTTTCTGGACTGCCTCTCTGAAGTCAGAGTGGTCCAGAAACATACTCTTTGTACGCTTGGGAAACCTGAAACGGAATTTCTCCTGCTGAGAAGCTGACTCCTCCACTGGAGGAGCTGAGGGAGAAATATTCAACATTTCATTGATGGACGCAATAAGATCATTCACTATGGCGTCCCCATCAGGATTATCAAGGTTGAGAGCGGCTTCAGGATCAGAATCCTGATCAGCTACCTCCGCTTCATCATACAGAGAGTCCTCTCGCTGAGACCCTGAACATTGTGATGATGTCGAGGGAATTTCATAGCGAGCTCGCTTAGTCGGTCTGGGGCTGCGGTCCGTGTCAGAGACCTCACCCTGGGATCCATGAGACACCCCGGGAAGACATTGCTGTTCCAACTGAGGGGAACCAGGGGACAATGAAAACACAGTGCCCCTGGCTTGAGATGCCGGCCTGGACTGCAAGGCTTCTAATATCTTAGCCATAGTCTCAGAAAGTCTTTCAGTAAAAACTGCAAACTCCGTCCCTGTCACCTGGACAGTGTTAACAGGTGGTTCTCCCTGGGCCACCCTTAGCAGAGGCTCCGGCTGAGAAAGTGCCACAGGGGCCGAGCATTGCACACAATGAGGGTCAGTGGAACCTGCCGGCAGTATAGCTGTACATGCTGCACAGGCAGCATAGTAAGTCTGTGCCATGGCACCCTTGCTATTTGTGGACGACATGCTGTTGTCTCCTCTGAGCAATACAGGAGGGTAAATAGCCACAAATCAACAGTGCACCCTACAGTGTAAAGTATAGACTATAATCATATAAACTATAAATACACTTCTGCACTAGTGGGGCCAGCACCACAGGTGCTGCTTACCGCCTGCGCAAAGCGTTTGTGTGGGCACCAGAATTCCTGCCTGGGTCTCTTTGAGCTTGTCTCTCCTCTCCAGCGTTAGCAGAGCTGAGAGGAATGGCTGCCAGCGTCCTGGGGAGAGGAGGGAGCCGTGGGCGTGACCCAGAAAAGTGCGGGAACTGGTGCCCCACTGTGCAGAGTGAGGGGGGTGGAGTATGCAAAGCATGCTCCAGCCCTCAGTGCTGCCGACCTGTACAGCGTCCCGCCCTTCCCCTGACTGGCAGGGCTGGGGGCGGGAAAAGAATGAGACTAGGCCGCAGAAGCCGGGGACTATAGTTATAAGCGCGGCCACCGTATAAGCGCGGTCGGCGCGGAAGTCCCCGGCGCACTAACAGTCCCAGCCGTGCCGCAGGCATAACCATGGCAGCGGCGGCCAGCGCGGCAGTCCCCCTACACAAATACACTCAGCGACGCTGAGTGTATAGTGGCACACATGCAGCCAGCGCTGCTGTCCCCGGTGCACTAGCACACCCAGCAATGCTGGAGTGTTGCTGTGCGCGGTCCCCACGGGGACACAGAGTACCTCCAAGTAGCAGGGCCATGTCCCTGAACGATACTCGGCTCCTATCCAGCAGGGTCCTCAGGAGCTGTGGATGGAGCACGGTCTCCTGTGCCTGGAGACCGAAAGGATCCCACTTCACCCAGAGCCCTAATTGAGGGATGGGGAAGGAAAGCAGCATGTGGGCTCTAGCCTCCGTACCCGCAATGGATACCTCAACCTTAACAACACCGCCGACAAAAGTGGGGTGAGAAGGGAGCATGCTGGGGGCCCTGTTATGGGCCCTCTTTTCTTCCATCCGACATAGTCAGCAGCTGCTGCTGACTAAGCTGTGGAGCTATGCGTGGATGTCTGACCTCCTTCGCACAAAGCATAAAAACTGATGAGCCCGTGGCAGCACGGGGGGTGTATAGGCTGAAGGGGAGGGGCGTTACACTTTTAGTGTAATACTTTGTGTGGCCTCCGGAGGCATAGCTATACACCCAATTGTCTGGGTCTCCCAATTAGGAGCGACAAAGAAATTACGTTTTTATGGTCTCTGCAATACCTTAAAAATGCTGTAACAATCAAAACGTCATATCTATCCCAGAATGGTGTAACAAAAATGGCGTCTTGCCCCACAATAAATAAGCCATAACACAACTTGATTGACTAAAAAATTAAAACATTTCGGGTCTCAGAAAATGGCGACACAATCCCTAAATTTGTTTTGTTTTTTTGTTTGTTTTTTTACAAATGTCCAATTTATTTCACCCCTAAAATAGTGAAAAAAAAATTGATGTGTTTGGTATCGCTGTAATTGGACTGATAAGGAGAATCATATTGCCAGGTCATTTTTACGATCTAGTGTAAGCCGTTAACACAATTCCCAAAAAGCAATGTCAGAATTGCGTTTTTGTTTTTTAATTTCACCGCAATTGGAATATTTTTCTCATTTTTTTAGTATACTATGTGGTAAAATGAATGGAGCCATTCAAAAGTACAACACGGCCCTGGAAAAACCCCATCATATGTCTATGAAGACAGAAAAATAAACATGTTATGGCTCTGGGAAGAAGTGGAGGAAATATGGAAAATGCAAAAACGGAAATTGTCGGCGTTGTCAAGGTTAATGTATATACTGAGACTCTGTATAAGCTAAACAGATCCTCTGACCAATAATACACAGGGGCATCTGTCACCTCAGGAATCCATAGCAGAAAAATGTATACAATTAACATTTTAATTTTCTTAATTTAATAATTGCAACTTTATTGGTTATTTAAAAATAATTTTGTACAAACGCGTTCACTTTACAGCACTTGTGTATTCGTTTTCCCACCCTCAATCAACAGAGGAAGAGGAGGAGAAAGAAAAAAATTAAAAGGAATTAAATACAAAAAAAATTGGAGAGGTTGTAGGGTAGAAACTTTTCTTTACTTTAATACAATTATTCTATACCAGTCATTTTAACAAACACATTAAATATAAATAATATATACATAAACAAATGTCTGCATATGATGTAAGCAGTCTTACTGGTCGGTTCCCAAAAAAATGTAAACCATGAGGGGTATACTGCTGTAGAAGGAAACTTGTCTGCAATAAAACGCCAGTAATCTGCAGGCATAGGAGCTATTTGTAGATAAATACCGTTTTAACCATGTGCAGCAATGTAATAGGAAGTGTGACTCCAGGGAGAAAAAATGATGTTCTCCCTGCAGCCGCTCACTTCCAGTCATCGGTGCCGGGCAGTGATCCGTCAGTGATCACCACACAGTGAGGGCTCCGTAATCTCACCCATCGCTCGCTGTGTAGTGATCACTGACTGGTCACTGCCCTGGGGCCGCCCCAAGAGCTGGAAGTGAGCGGCTGCAGGGAGAACAGAAATTCATTGTTTTCCTTTTCCCAATTACACTGCCACACGTTATGTAACACAGCATTTATCTGCAGATATTTATCCACTGAAAGGATTTCATTAAGATTCACACGAGAAATATGTTATACAGCTCCTTCCAAATCATGGGAACAGTTCTCTCCTTATCTCTGTGCATATAGACTGTGTGATGTGAGTGTATTGTGCTGTATGTACTGTACATGGGGTGCAAAGAATGATCCTCACCACACGATGATCAGTAAAGTCTGGTGTAATCCTGGAAATCCGGCAAACTGTAAAACAAACAGGGAAAAGGGGACAATGGGGGAAGGGACCAATAGGAAGGAAGAACAAAATGGGGAAAAGAAGGTGCCTATGAGGCTAAAAAAGTCTCCTGATGCTCCTTGTAGACAAGTCGCTCCGGTCGCTCGCTCTTCTCTTCTCTCTCAATCCAAGAAGTGTGCAGTTGCCGTAGTGACCAGTAACTGCCACTCACCTGCCGTCACCTGCCGGTCACATGACCTCCTCTCTGCAGACACCACATTTCTCTTACATTTAAAGCTTTCAAGTAAAGATTTATTCCCCAATCATCAGGATTAGCGGTTATGATGCCAGTCTTGATGAGGGGTCGTGCTGGAGTCGGACGGTTTTGATTCTTTGGGAGGCGCATGTCTCTTCAAGAGATTTTCCCATCAACAAAGTTCATTTTAATCAATAGATCAGAGATGTGCAAAAATTTTGCAACCTTTGGCCTGAGGCGCACGCCACTTTTCAGATGCTCTTGACTCATTAAACAGTTTTCCCCACAAACAAAGTAAATTTTAAGGTTGATTTTAATCAATAGATCTTGGAATAATAATAATTTCCACAATTGGACGCGTTTAAAGAATATGTTCCTGTTCTGACATAAAGTTATATATGTGCCCCTGCTGTGTACTGTGTAATGGCCGTGTCTGACCATACAGGGACATGGTGTGATCATACCACATCTCCTGTGTTGGGGAGAAAGCAAAAGAGTATAAAAACATTACAGTACGGGATCGAATATTATTCCTTCTTTGAGATAAGCTGTGATCCCGTGCTGTCCTGTCTGTATTCTCCCATTTGCTTCCTCCCCGGCCAAGGGGATGTGGGATGATCAGACCATGTCCCTGTACAGTCAGACACAGCCATTACACAGTACATAGCAGGGACACATATATAAGGGTATCTCAGAACAGGAACTTTTTTTTTTTAAGCACTTAAAATTGTGGAAATTATTATTCCAAGATCTATGGATTAAAATCAACTTTAAAATTAACTTTATCTGTGAGAAAACTTCTTTAATGAATCAAGGGGGTCTGAAAAGTGGCGTGAGCCTCACTCCAAAAGTTGCAAAACTTTTGCACAACTTTTCAAAGCACTTAATGCCAAAATTCTGGAATAATCACATTTTCACCCCCACCCCAAAAAATAAACAATACATTAATTTTTTATTACTATTTATTCATTATTATTATTCTTATTATTTATTTTATTATTATTATTTCTAAATAATATAATAAATGAGAGTGGAGAAATAGCAGACACTGCAATGTGGTGTGTGTGTGCCACCAATAACACTCATCCCGGGGGACCTGGTAGATATGTTGGTGAAATTACACCTTTACATTTCTAATGGCCGCTCAGGTTTATGGGGGATTCAGCTTTTCCTCTGAAAAATCAAGCAATTGTCTAACAAACTAGAAAACACAGTGGTGATCAGCATCAGTGATTCTGTCACTGCGTTTGGCCTTAAAGAGGTATTCCCATCTCCAAGATCCTGTCCCAATATTTAGTAGGTGTAAAAATAATTATATCAGCAAATGCCTCCAATCAGAAATGTAATATAGGTCTCCTGATTCGCTGCCGCTGACCTCATGTGCAGGGAATTACAGTAGCTTATGTATCCATGGTTACATCTCACTCATCTGGTTACAGTCAATTACTTACCCATGTAAATCTAAGCTGCAATGCCCTGCACATGAGGTAATAAATATAGATATTCAGAAGAACTATACTACATTTCTAAGTGGAGGTATTTGCTATTATTATTATTACACCTACTACATATTGGGATAGGATCTTGGAGATGAGAATTCCCCTTTAACCTGAGTTTTTCGAAGCCTTCTGTATTCTCCAGTAAGCTGCTGATGTTGCTGGGCAAGGCCAGGGTCAGCCACATATTTCTCTTACAGTAATCCATGATGTTTGTTTAGATGAATTGAAGGTAGGCACCTGTAAAAAATAAAACTATTTCATGTCTAAAGTGTCAGTTATACAACGTTCCCATGAGTAACTTGTGGTGAGGTTTTGATGCTGCTTACAGCAAAGTGGAAGGATATATAGACGTCTCCGGCACTCGGCTTCTCAGTGTAATCTGACCACGGTGTGTGCCTCAGATCCGCAGCGTGTCCATTTCTCCTGCGGGTACACTGAATTTCTCTGTGCAGATTTTCCCCATAGACTTGCATCAGATACAGAAAATACGCAGGTAAAAAAAAGCTTCTGCATTGGAGTGCGTTTCCACACCTAAGTGTATCAATAAAGTTTTCTCAAATCAAAATACCAGGAAGTATCAAAAACAAAGAAGCTTTATTTAAAGCACGACACCAAGAAGAGACAAAAACCGCAGCATCAAAAATGTGATAAAATAACAGACATAAAAATGTAATGAAAAACGCAAGTAACGTAAATAACATAATAAGACTAGAAATTCTGCAACATCCAAAACTCCCCAGAAGCTCATTGTGGGAACGTGGCCTTAATGTATCGGACAGGGCTGAGCGGATCCGAACTGTGAAAGTCCGGATCCGCGTGGTTTCAAAGATTTCCGGGTGTTGGATCCCGAATTCCGGATGCACGATCCGGATCCGGCACTGGGGAAAATAATTGAAAAATAAAAAAAAAAAACGGAATAAATAAGCGTTTTATATTTACCGAGACTCGGTGTCACCGTGTCTGTGATTGGTTGCAGGCAGACTGCGCCCCCAGCCTGTGACGGTATCATATCTGCCTGCCGTGCAGTCATCGCAGCTGTCATTGTCTGCACAGCCAGCGGTCGTGCTCTATGGCCGCTGGCTATGTAGCAGAGCTGAAGCGGCGTGGGACCTCGTGTAGATTACACCAGAGCTGCAGGGTGTTGGGGGTTAATAAAGTGGTGAAGGACGGTGTGTGTTTTGTACTTCATTCCAAATAAAGGATTTTTCTCTGTGTCTGTGTTTATTTACATTCACTTACAGGTTAGTGTGATGTAGGTATCTCAGACGCCTGTGCTATCACTAACCTAGGGTTTAGTAGCAGCTGTGAGCTGCTTTTAACCCCTTATTACCCCGATTGCCAACACTCCACGGCAATCGAGAACAGCCGGTATTGCACCTAATCTAATAGATGCGGCAATACCGGGTGGCTGCGGGCTGGAATATCCTCTCCCAGCCGGCTTTATCATGGCTGGGGATGAAAATTAGGGGGGACCGAACGTCGTTTTTTTTAAAAATTATTTATTTAAATAATAATTAAAAAAAAGCCGCATCACCGACACAGCTGCACACACTTCTGACTGGAGCGTTCATGTGTTAATATGTACATGCATGCTCATGTTCAGAGAGCGCAGGCTGTGCCAGCTGATGTCATGTCAGATTTGTACGAGTCTGACAGCGCATCACCGGCACAGCCGCACACATCGGATTCGATTCTCCGGTGCTATGCTGGGCCAGTCTGACGCTGGCCCCACTCTATGTGGTCTTTCCACCTCCATGGAACCAGAAAGCTCAGGTAGATTGAGTGCCTGCTGTAGCCAAGAAGAGGTGATGTGATGAAAGTTCTTCACCGACTCAGGGACGCCAAAAATCCAAAGATTATTGGGACGACTTCGATTTTCCAAGTCATCAATTTTTCCAAGAAGCTGCTCCACCTTTTGAGCATTATCCTCAAATTGAGCAGAATAAGATTGTAGGGTGTCTTCCAAGTTAGAGATCCGCTGCTCAGCCGCCGAAATTTTGTTGGTGTGGTCGGTCAGCCGAGACGTGATTAGCTCCAAGGAAGATTGAAATGTCTGAAGTCTAGCATCAATCACCGGCATGAGCATCGCTGTGATAGATGTGGCAATGGATTGCAGAGATACCTCCAACATGACGATGTTAGAGTCTGCTGCTTTAAGAGGAGATCTGGAAACTTGACCCCTAGTTTTAATAGAGCTGGCAGGGTTCACGTATTTATCCATGAAGGTAAAGAACAGCAGCCGTAAAAGTATATAATCACCAGGTATGCATGTATAAAGGGGGTCACCACGGCCATAACTCAGTAAGAATGGCCTACATAGCCAGGGTAGAGAGCTGAGGCAACAGGAACAGCGTAGTGAAACTTGATCCAGAATACAAAATATATGAGAGACGGAGTTGACAGTAGAGGTAAAGTCCAGGCAACAGATGACTAGAGAAATATCCCAAATTGGGCTGGGGTCAACCGCAATACGGAGAGTGAGCTCAGATGGAGTGGGTCTTTATCCATTACATATCCAAGCAAGCACTTTCAGGCGCCACTATAAAAAGCAGTAATCACTGCCTAGCGTTGACTTCTGCAGGTAGCACAAATGAAAAGTTCAAATTAATAGTAGGTTAGGTGCCAGCAAACAGCATTCAAAGCAAAGTCATCAGACAACTGCAGAGTGCTATGTTCAGTATAAGAATATGGCAAGTCAGAGTCTATTCACGGTTGAGCAAAACAGAGGCAGCCCCCAGAGAAAGCTTACCCCCTGGAGCAGGAGTCAGATGGAGCTCATATGTCTGGCAGGAACACAGCAGGCAGACGTGGAGCACAGCTCTGGATGCAAACACAGGAAAGGCCCCGGCTTCAGATGGTGCAAGTAGGCCACATTGATGAAGAGCATAGAGGGGGTACAAAAACCCCTCCACAGATAGATGGGAGGTGCCTCACAAAGACTTTGGGGGTTATAGTTACCAACAGGCAAACTAGGCCAAGAAAAAAAAAACAACAGTAAAGAAGCTGTTACTGGCAAGAGTTCAGCAATGTACTTTCTGCACTGGCTCCACTAGTCTTTATTGATGATAAGACCAGAAACGGAAGAAGAGGGATGAATTATGAGGTGAACGGGGCTACATTTTATTTCACGGTACAGCTGGACAATGACCGAAAACATATTGTAAAAGCAAAGAAGTGGAATATTCTGCAACTGAGCTGCATTTCACATGCTTAAGACAAAACATAAGGTAGAAAGACCCAAAAACCAGCAACAACTGAAGTCATCTACAGTAAAGGCCGGCAAAGCATCACAAAGGAGGAAACCCTGCGTTTGGTGACGTCCATGGCTTCCAGGCAGTCATTGTCTGCAAAGGCTTCTCTACAAAAGTACATTTTATTTATGGGAAAGTTAATTTGTCCAATTACTTCTGAGCCCCTAAAAGTAGGAGTCTTTGTAAATAAATGGTTGCAAAATAGTTCACAGGATATTTTTGTTCAACCCCCTTTAATTAAACCTGAAAGTTTCCACTTCAATTGCATCTCTGTTGTTTCCCTTTTAAATAAAACATAGTGGCATGCGCAGACCAAATCACGAAGATTCGGCCAATGTGCAAATATTTCTGGTTCTAACTGTATCTCTATGAGGCTGGAGCTTCATGATTCTGTTAAAAGATGTACATGGTGCAGCTACTATCATTGTATTGAGGACTGCTTAGTTCTTGGCACTTTGTTACCTACTATTCTGCTAGGTTTCAGTGTCACAATTCCTCTGCTCAATGTGTCTAGGGCTCAATGAGTGAGTGACTGCGGTGACTATGGAATCAGCTGAGCTGTCAGTTTGGTGGATTGACAGTTTAGTTGTCCAATCAGATTCTGGAAGGTGCTGGGTATTCACGCGTTCCTTGTTCTCAGTGAATGCCCAGCGACTTACGTGAGCTTTCTGTCATGGGGTGTGATGGGATCACTAGGGACAGGGGAGCCTACATTGGCTCTCAGGCTAGGGAAACCCTGGCTGACCCTGATCCAAAGATATGTCTGAAGGTGACGATGTTTGGTCCGCTTTCTTAACCCAAGGTCCTGAACAACCCTGGTCTAATGGCTCCCTTCCCTCCACCCAAGAGAGGGCCAGGACAAGAGGGATTAATCCCACACAATAAACAGACGGGGAAAAAACAAAACTCAAACTCACAGCAATCACTCACAGAGGTATCACAGCAATCACTCACAGAGGGGTCACTGACCATACCTGATCAGGAGGAAACTAAGGGAAGGCAAAAAATAATCAAACACCAAGATTTATTCCACAACATACCAAACAGCACACAGAAGTTCACCAGCAACTGGATACCAAACACAAGGGTTAGGATTGCAAAACCTATCATAGGCATGGGAAGCCAGACTTCACCTTAAAAAGGGCGGAGGTGAATGTGATAGGTCTCCTCCAACATGTGACTCAAGCAGTAATCCACAGGCTAACAGAAATTAACTCCTACAAGCCCGATGACTAACAAGATCACAGCTGGTCAACACCTGAGCCTGTCTGTGCAACTCAAAAGCAGCATTGTGTGGAGTGTCTGACTCTATTTGGACCTGCCTCCCCTCCCAACTGTACACTGACACTCGGGAAATGGGTTAATGACGCAGACATTCGGGGTACGGGATAGTGTGGCTGACACTGGGTTCTTTCCCTCAGCCCCCAGGTCTCCCATGATCTGAAATCCCTTTTTCTATCGGCGCTCAGCTTTCCAATGTTCTGATTTCTTATCCTCAGCCTCCACCATCCCCATGGTCTGCTATACATCTTTCTCACAGCACCCATCTTTCCCATGATATCAGAGCATGGGAAAGCTGGGTGCTGAGGGAAAGAACCTCAAACCCATCCCATGCTTGTAGCTTAGTCCCCCTTCGAATATAGCTTTCCAAGTACTATAATGGCCCCCACTTACCATTCCATATATGTATATATATATATATATATAATGGGTCCCACATAACCCTTCATATATTAGAATGCACCCCCATAGTCCTCATGTATTATAATTCATCCGATATTCCTCCATATATTATACTGCACCCCCATAGTCCTCCATATATTATAATACAGCCCCCACAGTCCTACATGTTTTATAATGCACCCCCATAGTCCTCCATGTATTATAATGCAGCTCCATAGACCTGAATGAATGCACCCCATAGTCCTGAAAAATACAATTAGCCATATGAAAAATTGAAAATGTGACATTGCATGACTGCTAAGGAATTTTTTTAAAAAAAAAAAGATATTTTGCTAATGTATTGATCAAAATCATGGCGCACATAGAGGGGAGTATATATATATACCGGGGCACAGAAGGGATTTTAAACACAGGGGGTCACACAGAGGGGAGTATATACACATGTGGTCACACAGAGGGGAGGTATATCCACAGGGGGCACATAGAGGGCAGTATATAGAGGAGAGGATATATTTGTGCTGTATAGAGGAGAGTCTCACTGTTTTTTGCTCCAGTTACATCTTGGTCGTGTTCCCCGGCTCCTTATAATGTTCTATGGAAACATATGGAAGCAGAAGAGAAGAAAATTCTGCTGTGGAAGACGGAGTAGATCTGGGCGAGATTGTCCCTTAGCAGTCACATTATGGAAGGAGCGTGGCGTCTGACACAGGGGGGGGGGGTGTATGGGAGAAGCGGATCCCTATGCCACTTACGCTCCAACACACTGATCGATGGCGCGGTGTCACCGACTGGTTACAAGAATGAACAGAGGGCATACAAAACAAGAAAAAAAAAATATGCTCTGTAATACCACTAAATAATAGGCACTAAACTCAAAGCACAGGGGAGAAACATGCAGAATGTAACATCCACACATCCTATTGCTCCCTGTTAGCAGCCACGTGTCCCTTACTCCCAGCAGTCACCTCGGCGCTCTTGCAGTGTTGCTTCAGGATCTCATCAGACGCGTTTGTCCAGGTGCGTCATCTCAGGGGCCTCGTCTGCCGCCTCTGCGCTACAGAGCTACAAAAAAACCCATGAAGAGGATTCCCGAATCCATATGAGGGGCATGGGGGGGTAAGGTGTCAGGACACAACCTACACTGTCGTTATCGCCGCAGTCGTCTGAATATCTGGTCTAGATGTAGATGGAGAATTTCGGAAGAAATGAGCACTCAAGTGAAGAGAGAAAGCATAACGTTATAACGTCCTCCAGTCACATCCAAAGCTGCAACTACAAATTCTTCAGCTGGGAGTGCAGATATTCGTCGTATCTGAGTGACAAATAATTCCGCTTACTGTATACTCTGTGGACGAGCCGGACGGCAAAGGGTTAATACTGTTAGTTGATCACAGAGGAATAATATACAATTATATACAGGGCTGTGGAGACGGAGTCGTGGAGTCGGAGCTCATTTTGGTGGAGTCGTGGAGTCGGAGTCGGAGCTCATTTTGGTGGAGTCGGCGTCTGAGTTGGTATAAAATGCACCGACTCCGACTCCTAAAATATATAATACATTGGGGACAGGAGTGCAATGCAGAATGTGCTGAATATGTTTTCATAGGAATTTGGGAAAGTTATGAAATGTCCTATAAATGGCTGTTCTATTCCTGATCTAAGGCAACATTCACACAGCGTTTTTGCTGCGTTTTTTGAGGATATGTTTGTCAGCTGCAAAAGCAGATCAGCTTTTTAAAAAACCGCATCACCTGAGAGGTTTCTGAGCTCATAGATAATGCTTTCAATAGCAAAAGCAGATTAGAAATAGGCCACAAACTGACTGCTCATTCTTTGTGAGGATCCTCACAAAACGCTGTGTCTGAATGTCCTATCTTTTCACTAATTGCCTTTGCTGGATGCCAGAGTCACTGCATTTCACTGAACTATTTTGCCATCAATGTTCGATATGTTTGTGACAAGAAAGAAATTGTTAGCAAGACACTGGCAGTAAAAGATACTAACGCTCATCACACCAGCCAGTTTCTCCAGGCCTTAGGCGGGCTTTGCACACTATGACATCGCAGGTGCGATGTCGGTGGGGTCAAATTGAAAATGACGCACTTCCGGCATCGCATGCGACATCGTAGTGTGTAAAGGCTCGATGATACGATTAACGAGCGCAAAAGCGTCGTAATCGTATCATCGGTGCAGCGTCGGCGTAATCCATGATTACGCTGACGCGACATTCCGATGTCGTTCCTCGCTCCTGCGGCAGCACACATCGCTGTGTGTGAAGCCGCAGGAGCGAGGAACATCTCCTACCGGCGTCACTGCGGCTTCCGTAGCATATGCGGAAGGAAGGAGATGGGCGGGATGTTTACATCCCACTCATCTCCGCCCGTCGCTCCGATTGGCCGCCTGGCGTGTGACGTCGCTATGACGCCGCACGACCCGCCCCCTTAACAAGGAGGCGGGTCGCCGGCCAGAGCGACGGTCGCAGGACAGGTGAGTCCATGTGAAGCTGCCGTAGCGATAATGTTCGCTACGGCAGCTATCACAAGGAAATCGCTGCTGCGACGGGGGCGGGTACTATCGCGCTCGGCATCGCAGCATCGGCCTGCGATGTCGCAGCGTGCAAAGTACCCGTTAGTCGAAAAAGTTCTGCAAGATTAGGAACGCAAATAAGAACAGATTCTTGCTATTGTAACGAACAATGCTTCAAACATAAGTACAATTAAACTGATGAATGAGAGTAATGCACAACAGTTAGAAGAAAATATAGGATTAAGTATGTGTGAGATGGAGCCACAGCGCTGTTCATGTAACTGAGGAACAAACAGAAATTACAACAGAAGAACAGCAAAATTATACTTTAGGATTAAATGATCTTGTTGAAGCTGCTTCAAAACACTTTCATATTCATCACATGCACTGTGTTGTGCACACGCTGCAGCTGGCAATAAGAGATAGTCTGAAGAGGGACCCCGATTTCACACATCCGGTTTTTCGCCGGTTTGGGGGATGAGGCGCACTCAAGTACAGTGTATACAGCACAGTGGCAGCGCGACAAACGCTGGTGACATGCTGTCATGTGACCCGGAAGTTGCGGCGCTGCCACTGTACTGTATCGTACTGTACTGGCGTGCGCCACATCCGCCAAACCGGCGAAAAGCCGGATGTGTGAAACTGGGCGGACATGCTGGAAATCTGATTGGAAAAGTGAGGAAATTGGTTATTGCCGCTAGAACCCCTAAAATTGATTCCATCTTGAAGAGACGTGCTGGGAAAGAGGCAATTGTTGATCAAGCCACTCGGTGAGGCAGCACTTATTTAATGACTGAGCGATTGCTTGAACTAAAATAATTTCTTATAGATATGGTGAACCCTCAAGTAACCATAAATGAAGGTCAATGGACACAGGTGGCTGAATTGAAGGAATTGCTTAATCACCCATTTACCATGACTAAAAAATTACAAGCTGAGGATTTAACTCCTGGCATTTTCATAAGGGAGTGGAAGAACTTGCTATTTTGCCTGTCCCAAAGAGGAGGTTTAATCGCAGATGACATTTCTGCTTCAATGAAACGGAGAGACCCACCTATTGGAAAATATAATTCTTCTGGCAGCTGTTTATGTGGACCCAAATCATCGTATACTGCTTGATGATCAACAGCTTACTAAAGGAAAAGAAGCTTTGAGTGAGGTAGCAGTTAGGATGAGCAGCTACAGGACTGCCAGGCGCGAGAGGACTTGGGGCCTGACAGTGCTACTGCTGCCATATCTTTATCCTCATCAGATGAGGAGTTTAACTTTGACAAGTATTTGGATGACATGGAGCAGGCAAAGCATTGCCGCAAGGAAAAAGATTTCACTCCGTCTCCTATAGCAGCAGATTGACCAGATTTCAGTACAATTTTTCACTTGCTCTCAAAGAAATAGAAAAATTCAACCATTCATGAAAAACTGACTGTGCATGAGGCAATTCCTTTATAGCCAAAAATTGTTAGAGATGTTGCCCATGTGGTTACGGCTTTGCCTCCAGCCCAAGTTATTGTAGAGAGGTTGTTCTCTAGCCTGAAAATTATTAGGTCAGATTTGAGGTCATCTATGAAAGAGGATCTGATGGAAGCAATTCTATTTCTTAGGACAAATTCATAGACTGCACAAATGTTATTTAGTATGTTGTTGTTGAAAACTGTATTTTGCCACTTACATAGTGTAATATATAACAATATGTAATACACTATGTAATATATATTTTTATATATATATATATATATATATATATATATATATATAATTTATATATATAAAACACTATATAATACACTATGTAAGTGGCAAAAAACAGTTTTCAACACAAACATAGTAAATAATAAAATAACATTTAGTATATTGCTTATATTTAAGTGAAAAATGTATTGTAGTACAATGTGAACATCAGACATTTAATCATTTTTATGATACAATAATCAAGATATATTTAGATAGAACATAAAATATATTTATTGGAATAAAACTTTAGCACACAAAAAACTGTAATAAACTGTAAATGTATGATATTTACATTGTAATTGTACTACAATACCATACCTCCCAACTTTTAAAGAAGGGAAAGAGGGATAAAGTTTGCGGCGCGCGGCAATTTCTTAGGCCACGCCCTAACCACACCCATTTTACAAACAGCCACACCCATATCGACTCCCCATCTACACCCATCCAGCAAACTGAAACTGCAGAAGCTGTCCGTGATCGCTCTGAGCCGCCACAGATCAGCAATGTGCAGAACAGGCAGGGAGTTAACTACAGGGTGTGCAGGCGGCTAGGACCCAGGAGTAGAGTGAACAGGGTGTGCAGGCAGCTAGGACCCAGGAGGAGGGCTGAACAGGGTGTGCAGGCAGCTAGGACCTAGGAGGAGGGCTGAACAGGGTGTGCAGGCAGCTAGGACCCAGGAGGAGGGCTGAACAGGGTGTGCAGGCAGCTAGGACCTAGGAGGAGGGCTGAACAGGGTGTGCAGGCAGCTAGGACCCAGGAGGAGGGCTGAACAAGGTGTGCAGGCAGCTAGGACCCAGGAGGAGGGCTGAACAGGGTGTGCAGGCAGCTAGGACCTAGGAGGAGGGCTGAACAGGGTGTGCAGGCAGCTGGGACCCAGGAGGAGAGCTGAACAAGGTGTGCAGGCAGCTAGGACTCAGGAGAAGAGCTGAACAGGTTATGCAGGCAGCTAGGACCCAGGAGGAGAGCTGAACAGGGTGTGCAGGCAGCTAGGACCCAGGAGAAGAGCTGAACAGGGTATGCAGGCAGCTAGGACCTAGGAGAGCTGAACAGGGTGTGCAGGCAGCTAGGACCCAGGAGGAGGGCTGAACAGGGTGTGCAGGCAGCTAGGATCTAGGAGAGCTGAACAGGGTGTGCAGCTAAGGGTATGTTCACACATCAGGTTTTTGCTGTGCGGCACAATCCGGCGCCTTGCGGGAAAAACGCATCTGATTTTTTTTTTGCGGCCGGGTGTGGTTTTTCCTCATAGACTTTTATTAGCGCCGGATTGTGCCGCATGTACTTGCGTTTGATACGGTTTTTGCCTGATGCGGCCAAAAACGTCACTCCGGCAGCCGCACAGGACACAGAGAGGAACGTTTTTTTCCCAGCGGCAAAAAAATGCATGGCTCCGGGTGCGGCGCTATGCGGCATGGTGCATAATGAAAGTCTATGCGAGCCGGATTCGGTGTCATGCTTCAAACGCCGGAAGCATGTACCGTATCCGGTTTTTACTTCTGAGCATGCCCAGAAGTGATATAAATTCATTGCTTGTCAGAAAATCAATCAATCACTCACTCTCAAACTCTCTCACTCACTGACTGACTCACTGACTTATTCACTCACTCTCACCCACTCACCGATCACCGGCACAGGGCTGCACGGCTGTCACACTGCTCCGGCGGCTTCTCCTGATTTGAAAATGCCGGCCGCTCATTATTCAATTTCGTATTCCCTGCTTTCCCCGCACACCGGCGCCTATGATTAGTTGCAGGCAGACACGCCCCCACGCTGAGTGACAGCTGCCTCACTGCAACCAATCACAGCAGCCGGTGGGCGGGTCTATATTGTGCAGTAAAATAAATAAATAATTAAAAGAAAAACGGCGTGCGGTTCCCCCCCAATTTTGATACCAGCTAAGATAAAGCCACACGGCTGAAGGCTGGTATTCTCAGGATGGGGAGCTCTACGTTATGGGGAGCCCCCCAGCCTAAAAATATCAGCCAGCAGCCGCCCGGAATTGCCGCATCCATTAGATGTGACAGTCCAGCGACTCTACCCGGCTCTTCCTGAATTGCCCTGGTGCGGTGGCAATCGGGGTAATAAGGGGTTAATCATGGCAGGCGTCTATGAGACACCCCCATTGATTAACCTGTAAGTGAAAGTAAATAAACACATACACCCAAAAAAATCCTTTATTTGGAATAAAAGGCAAAAAAACACCCTCTTTCACCATTTTATTAAAATCCCCAAATACCCCTCCAGGTCCGACGTAATCCACAGAGGTCCCACGACGATTTCAGCTCTGCTACATGAAGCTGACAGCAAAGGCAGTAGAACACCGCCTCTCTCTATCAGCTCCACACAGCAACTGAAGAGAGTCGCGCTATCAGCGGTGACGTCACTGAGGTAATGCCGGGTTGTGTGCGGTGATGATGCGTGCTGGGTAGTGCCTGCGTGTGCGGTGATGATGCGTGCTGGGTAGTGCTGGCGTGTGCGGTGATGATGCCTGCTGGGTAGTGCCGGCGTGTGCGGTGATGATGCGTGCGGTAGTGCAGGGGTGTGCGGTGATGATGCGTGCTGGGTAGTGCCTGCATGTGCGCTGATGATGTGTGCTGGGTAGTGCCGGCGTGTGCGGTGATGATGCGTGCGGTAGTGCAGGGGTGTGCGGTGATGATGGATGCTGGGTAGTGAATGCGTGTGCGGTGATGATGTGTGCTGGGTAGTGCCAGCGTGTGCGGTGATGATGCGTGCGGTAGTGCAGGGGTGTGCGGTGATGATGCGTGCTGGGTAGTGCCTGCATGTGCGGTGATGATGCGTGCTGGGTAGTGCTGGCGTGTGCGGTGATGATGCGTGCTGGGTAGTGCTGGCGTGTGCGGTGATGATGCCTGCTGGGTAGGAGATCATGCACTGATGTGTGACAGCAGCTCTGCCAGGCAGGAGATCATGCACTGATGTGTGACAGCAGCTCTGCCAGGCAGGAGATCATGCACTGATATGTGACAGCAGCTCTGCCAGGCAGGCGATCATGCACTGATGTGTGACAGCAGCTCTGCCAGGCAGGAGATCATGCACTGATGTGTGACAGCAGCTCTGCCAGGCAGGAGATAATGCACTGATGTGTGACAGCAGCTCTGCCAGGCAGGAGATCATGCACTGATGTGTGACAGCAGCTCTGCCAGGCAGGAGATCATGCACTGATGTGTGACAGCAGCTCTGCCAGGCAGGGGATCATGCACTGATGTGTGACAGCAGCTCTGCCAGGCAGGAGATCATGCACTGATGTGTGACAGCAGCTCTGCCAGGCAGATCATGCACTGATGTGTGACAGCAGCTCTGCCAGGCAGGAGATCATGCACTGATGTGTAACAGCAGCTCTGCCAGGCAGGAGAGCATGCACTGATGTGTGACAGCAGCTCTGCCAGGCAGATCATGCACTGATGTGTGACAGCAGCTCTGCCAGGCAGGAGATCATGCACTGATGTGTGACAGCAGCTCTGCCAGGCAGGAGATCATGCACTGATGTGTAACAGCAGCTCTGCCAGGCAGGAGAGCATGCACTGATGTGTGACAGCAGCTCTGCCAGGCAGGAGATCATGCACTGATGTGTGACAGCAGCTCTGCCAGGCAGGGGATCATGCACTGATGTGTGACAGCAGCTCTGCCAGGCAGGAGATCATGCACTGATGTGTGACAGCAGCTCTGCCAGGCAGGGGATCATGCACTGATGTGTGACAGCAGCTCTGCCAGGCAGGGGATCATGCACTGATGTGTGACAGCAGCTCTGCCAGGCAGGGAATAATGCACTGATGTGTACCAGCAGCTCTGCCAGGCAGGGGATCATGCACTGATGTGTGACAGCAGCTCTGCCAGGCAGGGAATAATGCACTGATGTGTAACAGCAGCTCTGCCAGGCAGGGGATCATGCACTGATGTGTGACAGCAGCTCTGCCAGGCAGGAGATCATGCACTGATGTGTAACAGCAGCTCTGCCAGGCAGGAGATCATGCACTGATGTGTGACAGCAGCTCTGCCAGGCAGGAGATCATGCACTGATGTGTGACAGCAGCTCTGCCAGGCAGGAGATCATGCACTGATGTGTGACAGCAGCTCGCCCAGGCAGGAGATCATGCACTGATGTGTGACAGCAGCTCTGCCAGGCAGGAGATCATGCACTGATGTGTAACAGCAGCTCTGCCAGGCAGGAGATCATGCACTGATGTGTGACAGCAGCTCTGCCAGGCAGGAGATCATGCACTGATGTGTGACAGCAGCTCTGCCAGGCAGGAGATCATGCACTGATGTGTGACAGCAGCTCTGCCAGGCAGGGGATCATGCACTGATGTGTGACAGCAGCTCTGCCAGGCAGGAGATCATGCACTGATGTGTGACAGCAGCTCTGCCAGGCAGGAGATCATGCACTGATGTGTGGCAGCAGCTCTGCCAGGCAGGAGATCATGCACTGATGTGTGACAGCAGCTCTGCCAGGCAGGAGATCATGCACTGATGTGTGACAGCAGCTCTGCCAGGCAGGAGATCATGCACTGATGTGTGACAGCAGCTCTGCCAGGCAGGAGATCATGCACTGATGTGTGACAGCAGCTCTGCCAGGCAGGGGATCATGCACTGATGTGTGACAGCAGCTCTGCCAGGCAGGAGATCATGCACTGATGTGTGACAGCAGCTCTGCCAGGCAGGAGATCATGCACTGATGTGTGACAGCAGCTCTGCCAGGCAGATCATGCACTGATGTGTGACAGCAGCTCTGCCAGGCAGGAGATCATGCACTGATGTGTGACAGCAGCTCTGCCAGGCAGGAGATCATGCACTGATGTGTGACAGCAGCTCTGCCAGTCAGGAGATCATGCACTGATGTGTGACAGCAGCTCTGCCAGGCAGGGGATCATGCACTGATGTGTGACAGCAGCTCTGCCAGGCAGGGGATCATGCACTGATGTGTGACAGCAGCTCTGCCAGGCAGGAGATCATGCACTGATGTGTGACAGCAGCTCTGCCAGGCAGGAGATCATGCACTGATGTGTGACAGCAGCTCTGCCAGGCAGGAGATCATGCACTGATGTGTGACAGCAGCTCTGCCAGGTAGGAGATCATGCACTGATGTGTGACAGCAGCTCTGCCAGGCAGGAGACCATGCACTGATGTGTGACAGCAGCTCTGCCAGGCAGGAGATCATGCACTGATGTGTGACAGCAGCTCTGCCAGGCAGGAGATCATGCACTGATGTGTGACAGCAGCTCTGCCAGGCAGGAGATCATGCACTGATGTGTGACAGCAGCTCTGCCAGGCAGGAGATCATGCACTGATTTGTGACAGCAGCTCTGCCAGGCAGGGGATCATGCACTGATGTGTGACAGCAGCTCTGCCAGGCAAGAGATCATGCAATGATGTGTGACAGCAGCTCTGCCAGGCAGGAGATCATGCACTGATGTGTGACAGCAGCTCTGCCAGGCAGGAGATCATGCACTGATGTGTAACAGCAGCTCTGCCAGGCAGGGGATCATGCACTGATGTGTGACAGCAGCTCTGCCAGGCAGGAGATCATGCACTGATGTGTGGCAGCAGCTCTGCCAGGCAGGAGATCATGCACTGATGTGTGACAGCAGCTCTGCCAGGCAGGAGATCATGCACTGATGTGTGACAGCAGCTCTGCCAGGCAGGAGATCATGCACTGATGTGTGACAGCAGCTCTGCCAGGCAGGAGATCATGCACTGCTTTGTGACAGCAGCTCTGCCAGGCAGGGGATCATGCACTGATGTGTGACAGCAGCTCTGCCAGGCAAGAGATCATGCAATGATGTGTGACAGCAGCTCTGCCAGGCAGGAGATCATGCACTGATGTGTGACAGCAGCTCTGCCAGGCAGGAGATCATGCACTGATGTGTAACAGCAGCTCTGCCAGGCAGGGGATCATGCACTGATGTGTGACAGCAGCTCTGCCAGGCAGGAGATCATGCACTGATGTGTGGCAGCAGCTCTGCCAGGCAGGAGATCATGCACTGATGTGTGACAGCAGCTCTGCCAGGCAGGAGATCATGCACTGATGTGTGACAGCAGCTCTGCCAGGCAGGAGATCATGCACTGATGTGTGATAGCAGCTCTGCCAGGCAGGAGATCATGCACTGATTTGTGACAGCAGCTCTGCCAGGCAGGGGATCATGCACTGATGTGTGACAGCAGCTCTGCCAGGCAAGAGATCATGCACTGATGTGTGACAGCAGCTCTGCCAGGCAGGAGATCATGCACTGATTTGTGACAGCAGCTCTGCCAGGCAGGGGATCATGCACTGATGTGTGACAGCAGCTCTGCCAGGCAAGAGATCATGCACTGATGTGTGACAGCAGCTCTGCCAGGCAGGAGATCATGCACTGATGTGTGACAGCAGCTCTGCCAGGCAGGAGATCATGCACTGATGTGTAACAGCAGCTCTGCCAGGCAGGGGATCATGCACTGATGTGTGACAGCAGCTCTGCCAGGCAGGAGATCATGCACTGATGTGTAGCAGCAGCTCTGCCAGGCAGGAGATCATGCACTGATGTGTGACAGCAGCTCTGCCAGGCAGGAGATCATGCACTGATGTGTGACAGCAGCTCTGCCAGGCAGGAGATCATGCACTGATGTGTGACAGCAGCTCTGCCAGGCAGGAGATCATGCACTGATTTGTGACAGCAGCTCTGCCAGGCAGGAGATCATGCACTGATGTGTGACAGCAGCTCTGCCAGGCAGGGGATCATGCACTGATGTGTGACAGCAGCTCTGCCAGGCAGGAGATCATGCACTGATGTGTGACAGCAGCTCTGCCAGGCAGGAGATCATGCACTGATTTGTGACAGCAGCTCTGCCAGGCAGGGGATCATGCACTGATGTGTGACAGCAGCTCTGCCAGGCAAGAGATCATGCACTGATGTGTGACAGCAGCTCTGCCAGGCAGGAGATCATGCACTTGTCAGGGCCAGGTGGACGGGTAGACCCAGGAGGTGGATCCACTGGGCCGAACTCCTAGATGGTGGTAAGGGGTCCGGTAGCTGGAGCACTATAGGCAGCAGAAGAGTCCGTGCATACGAGTATAACGGAGAAGTCCCTGGGACCACGGAGTCACTGATGGTAGTTCGGGTGACGCAGCTCAGGTTCGGAAGCCGAGAAGATGTCAGGCGGGGTCCGGAACCTTTGGAGCGAGATGACGGGTCACCGCAGGGATCCGAGATGGTACGGACTGTCAGGATGGCAGATGGACAGCGTTCGGGGGTTTCGGAATTCGGCAGGACCGGATGGCGAGGCAGGCACGGCTCTACAAGAGAGATAGGTGAGTATATCATAGAGACACCAGGAGACCTGACTCCTAGCTTAAGAAACACGAAGATCAGGCCCCGCCCCCTTGGACATCAAACCCCTTTATACCCTGTACCTGTTTGCATCATTTCCTGTTAATGGACGCTGGCCCTTTAAGAAAGGGTCAATGACCGCGCGCGCGCCCTAATGCGCATGCGCGCGGCCCGAGTGCCAGAAGCCAGAGCAGGAAGCTGCGAGGAGGAAGCAGCAGGGCCGGGCTGGGGCTGAGAAGCCGACGGGCGCCGGGAGCGGGGACCAGGACGCCGGGGACGCGCCGGCAATGGATGCTGGAGAGCGGGGAGCGGCGGTGACCGGACCAAGGAACCGGGAAGCGAGGCAGGGGAGCCGGGGAGCGTGACAGGTGAGCCGGGGGGCAGCGCAGGGGACCCGGGGAGCGTGACAGTACCCCCCCCCCACGCCCCCCTCCCCGCAACCGGGACAGGAAGGCACGGATCAGCGGAGTACCCACATTCTCCCGGGGCTCCCAGGACCTATCCTCAGGACCAAACCCTGCCCAGTCCACCAGGAAGAACTGTCGACCTCGTACGGTCTTCATGGCCACGATATCCCTTACCGCATAGATGTCGTCAGGGCCGGATTATAGGCGGGGCAGACGGGGCTCCCGCCCAGGGGCCCCCACCACAAGAGCTTCTGAGGGGGCCCCCACCACCATCAGTGTGGGCGCCATTTTATTAACGCCGCAGTTTGGTTCAGGACCGCACTGTACCTTTAAAGAATTTCAATCCCGGCCGTCACTTTTCTGCAGACACGCCCACTGCACGCTCTGTGGGCTGCGTCTGCTAGGATGACGTCACCGCGCACCTGTTGCTGCTTCTACGTTCCTGCCGTAGAGGAGCTTGTGGGAGGACCGGAGGTCTCAGTGGATTCCGGTAAGTATCATGTTATTAATCATGGTGCCGGCTGGGCAGGAGGCTGCAGTGAGGAGGGAGCAGGACGCCGGTGATAACACCAGACCGGATTCCATAGTGTCAGCGGCAGCTCTGCCCGGGATCAGTGTGAGTTATTGCCAGAGTCTGAACTGCAGCAGATCAGGTCGGGCTGTCAGTACAGGTCGGGCTGTCAGTGCCGGGTCATCGGCTGCAGCCTCATCCCTCCCCTGCAATAACTCACACTGATCTCCAGCACAAACATCACTACACAGATCCTGCACTGATCACATCTGAGCCTGCAGCACACATTACACTATATGTCCCATATTACATATAGAATATGTGAGGTCCTGTAGGCCCAGGTGTGATCAGTGCAGGGCATTGTATATCTGTGTACATGGTATATCACATCCAGTGTACAGAGCAGTGTGATATACTGTGTACACACATCAGATGGTATATAATAATGTGTATATTCTATAACATCTGGTGTCTGTATCACAGTAAACCCGGTCAAATGCCGAGGGGGCCCACTCGCGGTGGCAGGAGTGGCGTAGCGCTAGTAAGGGGGGCCCGGTGCCCGCGCTGCCTCCCCCCGCCGAGGATCGCGCTTTCAATTGTATCGGCATCGCAGCTGCCGATACAATTGAGAGCAATGATGAGATGGAGCGGAGCGCTCTCTCTCATGATTCTCCTCGCTGTGTCTGTCGGCATTCTGACAGCTCTGCAGCAGAGAGTGGTGACGTGATCACTGCGCGCCTGCTGAGAGGTCAGAGAAAGCGACAGCAGTGGACGCGCTGAGGAGACCGGAGGAGCGGGAGAACGAGGAGAAGTGAGTATGTACAATCACTGTGGCCAGACGACCATGGGGGTGCATTAAATGATATGGCGGCTGTATACTACATGAGGGTGCCTAATGCTATCTGGTTCTGCACTGTGCTATATACGGGCTGTACACTATATGAGGATGCCTAATGCTATCTGGGTCTGCTTTTTGCTATATACGGGCTGTATATTACGTGAGGATGCCTAATGCTATCTGGCTCTGCACTGTGCTATATAGGGGCTGTGTACTATGTGAAGGTGCTTAATATTATTTGGTCTGCTCTGTGCTATATAGTGGCTGTGTACTATGTGAGGATGCCTAATGCTATCTGGGTCTGCACTGTGCTATATAGGGGCTGTGTACTACATGAGGGTGCCTAATGCTATATGGGTGTGCATTGTACTATATGGGGGGCTGCATAGTGCCATATGGGGGCTGCATAGTGCCATATGGGGGCTGCATAATGCCATATGGGGGCTGCATAATGCCATATGGGGGCTGCATAGTGCCATATGGGGGCTGCATAGTGCTACATGGGGGGCTGCATAATACTATATGGAGGACTATGGGAGCTTCATAACACTATATGGAGGAATATGGGGGCTGCATAATACTATACCCCCAGAGTTGTATGTCCTCTACACCCCAGAGCTGTATATCCCCAGAGCTGCATGTCATCCCCCCACCTCAGAGCTCTTTGTCCCCCCCACCTCAGAGCCACTGACCCCCTCTAGAGCTGTATGCCCCCCATTGCTATGTACCCCTTTCCTCAGTAATATGGATGTCCCCAGCCTCTCTTGTGATGTATATACAGCAGTGTTAGTGTTCTCTGTGCGGCCATGTCTGTTAGTGTCAGCCACCAATCAGCGTGGCACAGACACATGCCCAGGAGGAGTTGGATGGAGACAAGCGGGGAGGTGAATGAGGCTGTTGCCGGCTTCCCAATATTAAAATTTAGATAAAAATATAAAAATGTGTCTGTGTGTGCATGTGTGATGCGTATCTATGTGTCATCTATGTATGTCGGTGTGTATGACTGTGTCTAGATTTATGTCTGTTTATATGTGTTTTTGTGAATTTGTCTTTAAATATGTATGTGTACGTATGTCTGTATGTGTATATACAGTATCTGTGCATGTCTATGTGTGGATGGGGCCTACTGAGACTCTTTCGCCCAGGACCTACAAAAACATGGAGCCGGCCCTGCGTGTACCAGTCATGTATTCTCCTGTACACTGTACAGGGGCGTACCTTTGGGGGGCATGCGGCATATCTGCCCCTGCACAGCAATCAGGGGGGCACCATTGGAAAATGTGAGGCAGCAGTATGGTGGGAGAAAATTGTAAATGGATAGTATTGAGAAAGAAAAGTGTAAGGGGCATAGTATAGAGACTGGTAGTGGGGGAGGGGGGATAAGCAGTATAGAGAAGGGGCAGTATGGTGGCCAGTGTGAGGGCACAGTATGGAGGGCACAGTATGCTGAGCTGGGGGAATGTGAGACTGAGGTGCAGTATAGAGAATGAGCAGTATGGTGGCCAGTGTGAGGGCACAGTATGGAGGGCACAGTATGCTGAGGAGGGGGAATGTGAGACTGAGGTACAGTATAGTGACTGTATAGTGAAGGAGGTAGGCAGTATAGAGAAGGGGCAGCATGGTGGCCAGTGTGAGGGCACAGTATGGAGGACACAGTAGGCTGAGGAGGGGGAATGTGAGACTGAGGTGCGTTATAGTGACTGTATAGTGAAGGAGGTAGGCAGTATAGAGAAGGGGCAGCATGGTGGGCAGTGTGAGGGCACAGTATGGAGGGCACAGTATGCTGCGGAGGGGAATGTAAGACTGAGGTGCAGTATGGTGACTGGATAGTGAAGGAGGTAGGCAGTATAGAGAAGGGTCAGCATGGTGGCCAGTGTGAGGGCACAGTATGGAGGCACAGTATGCTGAGGAGAGGGAATGTGAGACTGAGGTGCGGTATAGTGACTGTATAGTGAAGGAGGTAGGCAGTATAGAGAAGGGGCAGCATGGTGGGCAGTGTGAGGGCACAGTATGGAGGGCACAGGATGCTGAGAAGGGGGAAAGTGAGACGGAGATACAGTATAGTGACTGGATAATGAAGCAGGTAGGCAGCATAGAGAAGGGGCAGCATGGTGGCCAGTCTGAGGACACAGTATACTGAGGAGGGGGAATGTGAGACTGAGGTGCAGTATGGTGACTGGATAGTGAAGGAGGTAGGCAGTATAGAGAAGGGGCAGCATGGGGGCCAGTGTGAGCACACAGTATGGAGGGCACAGTATGCTGAGGAGGGGGAATGTGAGACTGAGGTGCAGTATGGTGACTGGATAGTGAAGGAGGTAGGCAGTATAGAGAAGGAGCAGCATGGTGGCCAGTGTGAGGGCACAGTATGGAGGACACAGTATGCTGCGGAGGGGAATGCAAGACTAAGGTGCAGTATAGTGACTGGATAGTGAAGGAGGTAGGCAGTATAGAGAAGGGGCAGCATGGGGGCCAGTGTGAGGGCACAGTATGCTGAGGAGGGGGAATGTGAGACTGAGGTGCGTATTTATATCTAAATGCTACAGTTCGTGCTCTACTGTTATGGTTAAAATGTTAACGTTATTGGGCCCCCACCAGATTTTCTGCCCAGGGGCCCCCACCAACCTTAATCCGACCCTGGATGTCGTCATCGGCTATAGGAGGAGGAGCCGAACTGGCAGCAGCGGAGAAGGGACCAAGGACAACCGGCTTGAGCAGGGAGACGTGGAAGGAGTTGGGTATCCTCATCGTGTCCGGGAGCTGGAGCTTGTAGGAGACCTCATTGATTTTGCTGAGGACTTTAAACGGCCCGATGTAGCGAGGACCCAGCTTGTAGGATGGTATCTTCAATCGGACGTACTTGGAAGCAAGCCAGACTAGATCATCAGGAGAGAAACACGGAGGGTCCAGACGTCTCTTGTCTGCATGTCTCTTCATCCGCAGGGTAGCACGCCCAAGGGACGCCTTGACAGAGTCCCAAATGGTTGCAAAGTCACAAGCTACAGCATCAGCAGCAGGGACATCCGAAGAAGGAGATACAGGCAATGGAACGGAGGGCTGAAGTCCGTAAACGACATGAAAGGGAGAGCTGGAGGACGACTCACTGATGTGGTGGTTATGGGAGAATTCAGCCCAAGGAAGAAGCGTGGACCAGTCGTCGTGATGGGCGTTGACATAGTGACGTAAGAAGGAGGTCAAGATTTGATTGACCCTCTCCACTTGGCCATTAGACTGAGGATGGTAGGCAGAAGAAAAGTCCAGAGTCACTCCCAGATGTTTGCAGAGCGCCCTCCAGAAGCGGGAGGTGAACTGAGTTCCTCTGTCGGACACAATGTGTGATGGAAAGCCATGCAAGCGGAAGATGTGATGTATATAGGCGTCCGCGAGTTCCTGGGCAGAGGGCAGTCCAGCCATAGGGACGAAATGAGCCATTTTAGAGAACCGATCCACCACGACCCATATGACTGTGTGTCCGGAGGACAATGGCAAGTCCGTAATAAAGTCCATCGCTATGTGTTGCCACGGAACTGAGGGTATCCGCAGAGGCAGAAGACGGCCATATGGCAGGTGTTTGGGCGTCTTGTTCCTGGCACAAGAGGAGCAGGCAGAGACAAAAGCAGCGACGTCCGTGCGAAGGGATGGCCACCAGTAATGGCGTACAATCGCACCCCATGTTCTCTTCTGGCCAGCATGACCGGCTGTTTTCGAGGCATGACCCCAGTGTAACACTTTTTGCCTGTCAGTATCAGAGACATAGGTCTTCCCGGGCGGTATCTGGGCCAGGGTGACCGGAGCCACCGGAATGATTTTGCTAGGACAGATGATGGGTTGGGTAGTCTCCTCCTCCTGCTCCATGGGCATGAAAGACCTGGACAAGGCATCAGCGCGTACGTTCTTGTCCGCGGGTCGGAAATGGAGCTGGAAATCAAACCTGGCAAAGAATAAGGACCACCTGGCTTGCCGTGGGTTCAGTCGCTGAGCAGACCGCAGGTATTCCAGGTTCTTGTGGTCCGTGTAAATAATCACGGGGTACACTGCTCCTTCCAGAAGGTAGCGCCATTCCTCCAGAGCCAGTTTGACTGCCAATAGCTCTCGGTCACCGATGGTGTAGTTGCGTTCAGGCGCTGTGAAGCTCTTGGAGAAGAATCCGCAAGTTACCATCTTCCCGGAGGAGGACTTCTGCATGAGCACTGCTCCGGCTCCCGAGGAGGAGGCATCCACCTCCAAGGTGAACTGTCGGTTTAACTCCGGACGGTGGAGTACAGGAGAGGAGGCAAACGCCCGCTTCAGAGAGCCAAACGCGGCGTCGGCCGCAGGTGACCAGTCCTTTGGATTTGCCTCCTTCTTGGTCAAAGCGGAGAGAGGAGCAGTCAGAGCAGAGAAGTGAGGGATAAACTGGCGGTAGTAGTTGGTGAATCCCAGGAAACGTTGGATTGCCTTCAGTCCAGAAGGAGGAGGCCAGTTGAGAATGGAGGAGACCTTCTTTGGATCCATCTGCAGTCCGGTATCAGAGATGATGTACCCCAGGAAGGGGAGAGAAGACTGTTCAAAGACACACTTCTCGTACTTGGCGTACAGACAATTCTCTCTCAGTCTTTGTAGAACCAGCTGTACGTTCTCTCTGTGGGTCTGGAGGTCCGGAGAGAAGACAAGGATGTCATCCAGATACACTACCACACAGACGTAGAGAAGGTCCCGGAAAACGTCGTTCACCAGTTCTTGAAAGACGGCTGGGGCGTTACACAGGCCGAAGGGCATCACGCAGTATTCATAGTGCCCATCGCGAGTGTTGAACGTGGTCTTCCATTCGTCCCCAGAGCGGATGCGTACCAGATTGTAAGCACCCCGAAGATCCAGCTTGGTGAACACACGAGCTCCTCTAAGCCGGTCAAACAATTCGGGGATGAGCGGCAGAGGGTACTTGTTTTTTACGGTGATTTGATTCAATCCCCGGTAATCTATGCATGGGCGTAAGTCGCCCTCTTTCTTCTTGACGAAGAAGAAGCCTGCTCCAGCAGGAGAGGAGGATCTCCGAATGAATCCCCTTGCCAGGCTCTCTGTGATGTAAGTAGACATGGCCCTTGTTTCGGCTGGAGACAATGGATATATCCGTCCTCGAGGTGGTGTAGTTCCTGGGAGCAGGTCGATGGCACAATCGTAAGGACGATGTGGCGGAAGTACCTCAGATTCCTTTTTATCAAAGACGTCTGCGAAGGACCAATAGGCCGAGGGCAGTCCCGGTAGGTTCTCTGGAACCGGAGGTCGTCGGATGGGTTGTATGGTCTTCAGACACTTCTCATGGCACGAAGAGCCCCATCGGGTGATTTCGCCAGTACCCCAGCTGACCGATGGTTCGTGTGTCCGCAACCAGGGAAGTCCCAGCAGGATTTGATGGGACATGTGTGGAAGGACGTAGAGAGCGATGTTCTCGGTGTGCAGGGCACCGATACGCAGTTCGACCGGCCTGGTGATCCAGGAGATGGTGTCAGAGAGGGGTCTCCCATCCACAGAGGCAATCACTAGGGGCTTGTCGAGTGGAGTAACAGGCACCTGGTACTTGTCTACCGTGGCCTGCTGGATGAAATTGCCTGCTGCCCCGGAATCGAGGTATGCCTCAGCCGTGAACCGCGTCTCTCCCGTTGTCACTTGCACAGTCCACGTAACCGGGTCTGAGAGAGTCCCAGCACCTAGGGTGGCCTCTCCTACCAACCCTAGGCTTTGGAGTTTCCCGGCCTCTCTGGACAGGAGCGTAGCAGGTGTGTGCCCTCTCCGCAGTAAAAGCAGAGACCCTTGGCGAGCCGCTCTGCTCGACGTTGTTCAGACTGCCGCACTCGGTCGATCTGCATGGGCTCGTGGACGGGGGCCCCAGCTGTTGATGACTGAAGTACGGAGGGCTTCTGCGGAGGAGAGGAATGCCGTACCAGACGTCTCTCACGGGACACTTCCTTGGATCGCTCCTGAAAGCGAATGTCTACTCGAGTCGCTAGGGCAATCAGGGCATCCAGGGTGGTCGGTACGTCACGACCCGCCAGCTCATCTTTAATTCGCCCCGAGAGTCCTTCCCAGAAGGCGGCGGTTAGGGCCTCGTTGTTCCAGCCGAGTTCCGCAGCCAGGGTGCGAAACCGGATTGCGTATTGACCCACCGTCAGAGTCCCCTGACGTAACTGGAGAAGAGACGAAGCAGACGCGGAGGCGCGTCCGGGCTCATCAAAGGTGCCACGGAATGCCTGCAGGAACTCTTGGATGTTCGTGGTCACAGGATCCCCCTTCTCCCACAAGGGGTTCATCCACGCCAGTGCCTCACCCTCTAGATGGGACATGATGAAGGCGACCTTGGCTTGGTCGGAGGCAAACAAATGCGGCAGCTGCGTGAAATGGAGGGAGCATTGGTTTAAGAATCCCCTGCAGGTCTTGGGGTCTCCGGCGTACCGGGGTGGTGAGGCCAAACGAAGTCTGGAAGCTTCTGAAGAAGTCGCCACGGGAGCTGGAGCCGTGGCTTGACTAGTGGAAGCCCGGGATGTTGAAGACGTAACTGCTGCTTGTAGCGTGTTCAGGCGGGCATCCACAGAAGACATGAATTGCAGCATGCGGGTCTGAGTCTCACTCTGGTGTTGGAGTCCCTCCTGTACGGCTGCTAGTGCTGCAGCGGGATCCATGGCCTGATCTTACTGTCAGGGCCAGGTGGACGGGTAGACCCAGGAGGTGGATCCACTGGGCCGAACTCCTAGATGGTGGTAAGGGGTCCGGTAGCTGGAGCACTATAGGCAGCAGAAGAGTCCGTGCATACGAGTATAACGGAGAAGTCCCTGGGACCACGGAGTCACTGATGGTAGTTCGGGTGACGCAGCTCAGGTTCGGAAGCCGAGAAGATGTCAGGCGGGGTCCGGAACCTTTGGAGCGAGATGACGGGTCACCGCAGGGATCCGAGATGGTACGGACTGTCAGGATGGCAGATGGACAGCGTTCGGGGGTTTCGGAATTCGGCAGGACCGGATGGCGAGGCAGGCACGGCTCTACAAGAGAGATAGGTGAGTATATCATAGAGACACCAGGAGACCTGACTCCTAGCTTAAGAAACACGAAGATCAGGCCCCGCCCCCTTGGACATCAAACCCCTTTATACCCTGTACCTGTTTGCATCATTTCCTGTTAATGGACGCTGGCCCTTTAAGAAAGGGTCAATGACCGCGCGCGCGCCCTAATGCGCATGCGCGCGGCCCGAGTGCCAGAAGCCAGAACAGGAAGCTGCGAGGAGGAAGCAGCAGGGCCGGGCTGGGGCTGAGAAGCCGACGGGCGCCGGGAGCGGGGACCAGGACGCCGGGGACGCGCCGGCAATGGATGCTGGAGAGCGGGGAGCGGCGGTGACCGGACCAAGGAACCGGGAAGCGAGGCAGGGGAGCCGGGGAGCGTGACAGGTGAGCCGGGGGGCAGCGCAGGGGACCCGGGGAGCGTGACAGCACTGATGTGTGACAGCAGCTCTGCCAGGCAGGAGATCATGCACTGATGTGTAACAGCAGCTCTGCCAGGCAGGGGATCATGCACTGATGTGTGACAGCAGCTCTGCCAGGCAGGAGATCATGCACTGATGTGTGACAGCAGCTCTGCCAGGCAGGAGATCATGCACTGATGTGTGACAGCAGCTCTGCCAGGCAGGAGATCATGCACTGATGTGTGACAGCAGCTCTGCCAGGCAGGGGATCATGCACTGATGTGTGACAGCAGCTCTGCCAGGCAGGAGATCATGCACTGATGTGTGACAGCAGCTCTGCCAGGCAGGAGATCATGCACTGATGTGTGACAGCAGCTCTGCCAGGCAGGGGATCATGCACTGATATGTGACAGCAGCTCTGCCAGGCAGGAGATCATGCACTGATGTGTGACAGCAGCTCTGCCAGGCAGGAGATCATGCACTGATGTGTGACAGCAGCTCTGCCAGTCAGAAGATCATGCACTGATGTGTGACAGCAGCTCTGCCAGGCAGGAGATCATGCACTGATGTGTGACAGCAGCTCTGCCAGGCAGGAGATCATGCACTGATGTGTGACAGCAGCTCTGCCAGGCAGGAGATCATGCACTGATGTGTGACAGCAGCTCTGCCAGGCAGGAGATCATGCACTGATGTGTGACAGCAGCTCTGCCAGGCAGGAGATCATGCACTGATGTGTGACAGCAGCTCTGCCAGGCAGGGGATCATGCACTGATGTGTGACAGCAGCTCTGCCAGGCAGGAGATCTGTGCATATTACCGGCCAGTGCTGTGCACCTGCAGGAGAGGACACAAGTGGTAAGTACACTGTCCTCTCCCCAATGTCCTGATCTACCGTGGTGTGCCTGCAGCATTGAGAAGCAAACACTGTGTGATTCTCAATGCTGCAGGGCAGGCACACAGGATAGATAAGGACACACGATAGATAAGGACACAGGGAGTCAGAGAAACAGAGGATCTCACGCTCCGGCCGGGGGCGGGGGGGAGAGGAATCAACGCTGGGGAGATTCAGTTTCATACCTTAGCAGCAGCACAGAGCAGACAGAGACTAGTTTCGGGCAGCGCGCTCCTCTCTGTTATGCCACGTCACGTGTTAGGATGGTAGGAGGGAAAAGCAGGGAGGCGGGGAGAGAGTGGGCGGGCGGAGCCCGGGAGACGGCCGTCCCGCCCGTGGCAACGGGACAAACAATGCAAAGTGACTCGCCCACCCAGGGCTATGGGACACCCGGTGCCGGGCCGGACTAGTCCGGAGGTAGTCAGTGGTGGCGGGGCCCGACTCTGTGGCCCTGGTGGGTGTCAGTTAAATATGGCTGATGACTTGGTGATGAATAAAGTTTGTGTTCGTGACGCCACCTGTGGTATGCGGCTATTAAGCCGCCGCTGCTGTGTAAGGCCTCCGGGGTGATGAAGTGGCAGCAATGGTGGTACTGCTCCCCACAGGTGGAGCGGTGCCCCGGGGCACAGTTGGTGCTCGTGAGAGTCTATGGTGTAGTGGAAGTCTAAGCAGACGGAATAACAGAGGCAACACCAAGGGTGCATTTTCAAGTTGTTTACTCACACATCCTGGTATGCACACACTGGTGCCCTCAGACGACTGGAACCCACTGTCAGGGACCTCCGCCGTTTCTGGGTGATTCCTGGAGTGAAAACCGGTACCCTTCTCTCTAAGGTGTCTCTGTCTTCAGCTGTCTTCCTAAGCCTAGCACTTTTAGGATGAACCTGCTCGGCCTCCACTACAGCCTCCAGGCTGGGGGGTCACCTGTCGGATGATTGTCCCCTTTCTAGAGGTTCTGCGGTGGGCTGTGGCCCGGGGAGTTTACAACTTTCCCTGGGCCTCGGTTTTTACTGTTTGGAGATGATTTTGCACTCCTCCGGTTTCTAGGGACCGTCCCCTGTTGCAGCTTGATCCCTCCACGGATGTTCCTGTGGAACAGGCCACCACAGCTCTACAGCTATCCGTGGCCCTGGAATCCCTTCTTCTCCCTGCTTGGTGTCACCTGGACCCTCTGAGTCCCAGGATCTTCACCAGGAAGCGTCTCTTTCTTCTTCTTAGCTCCTGACTGACTAGAGCTGTCTTTCCTTCTCTCCTTCTCGTCTGCCTCCTGCAGACCTCCTCCTCCTTCCCCACTCTCTCTCAGACTACTCAAACTTGACCTTCCTTTCTCTGACTGCTCTCTGATGGCTCCTCCCACCTCCCCAGTTGCTAAGCTGTACCCTATAGGAGCAGGGATGGGTCTTATGGCCCCTCTCAGCATGCAGCATGGGAGGGTTACTGCCACTGTCCCTGGTCCCAGTGTGTACTTAACAATGGGTGTTGTGTAGATTTACCAGGGGACCGGTGTTCACTCCTTTCCTCACCCAGAATGGGGCATCACACCGCTGGATGGGGTGCAATGTCCTGTGGCGACGGAAGTCTCAAGGGCGCCACACAAAGCGTGATAGTCCCGCTGTATCCGGGACGGTTGGGAGGTATGCAATACATTTTTCACTTAACTATAAGCAATATATGTGGGAGTCGGAGTCGTGGAGTCAGTGCAAGGGAAATTGTCTGTCTGTTTCCCTGTGTCTGTCTCGGTCTCTTTGTCTGTGTCTGTCTCTTAACCTGTCTCTCTCTTTCCCTCTCTTTCCCTTTCAGTCTGTCTCTTTCTCTGTGTCTGTCTCTTTGTGTCTGTCTCTTACCCCGTCTATGTCTGTTTCTTACCCTGTCTGTGTCTGCCTCTTTCCCTGTCTGTGTCTGTCTCTTCCAATGGCTGCATTGTGACACGCCAACATTCCATATAAGGGCGTGGCTGCGCATTCTTCTGAACTTCTGGCTGTACTGTGGCTCCCAGCTCCATTCACTTTAATGGAGGCAGCTTTTTGGTGAAAAACTGTAAAGAGCGGGGTTAAAATTTCCCCTCAAAACATAGCCTATGACGCTCTCGGGGTCCAGAAGTGTGAGTGTGCAAAATTTTGTCGCTGTAGCTGCGACGGTGCGGATGCCAATCCCAGACATATATACACACACACACATACACACACACATACATACATACATACATACATACATACATACATACATACACACATTCAGCTTTATATACTAGTTGTACTACCCGGCTTCGCTCGGGTTAATAACTGCTGTTAACAAAATAGAATGTATTAACAAAAATGTATTCTGCACACAAAAACCACAAAACAAATAGATAGAAATGTAATTAGAATATCTGTCTTCCCATCTGTATATATCTCTCTGTCTCTCTCTCTCTTTGTCTGTCTGTCTCTGTCTCTTTCTCCATCTGTCTCAATCGCTTTCCCTGTCTGTCTATCTATCTCTTTCTCTGTCTATCTCTGTCACTTTCCCTGTCTGTCACTTTCCCTATCTGTCTCTTTCCCTCTCTTTCCCTGTCTGTCTCTTTACCTGTCTGTGTCTGTCTCTTTCCCTGTCAGTCTCTTTCCCTGTCAGTCTCTTTGTCTGTGTCTGTCTCTTTGTGTCTGTTTCTTACCCTGTCTGTCTCTGTCTCTTGTCTCTTTCCCTGTCTGTGTCTGGCTCTTTCCCTTGCTGCATTGTGACATGCCAACATTCCATATAAGGGCATGGCTGCGCATTTTTTTGAAGTTCTGGCTGCACTGTGGCTCCCAGCTCCATTCGCTTTAATGGAGGCAGGTTTTTTGGCGAATAACTGTAAAGTGCGGGGTTAAAATTTCCCCTCCAAACATAGCCTATAACGCTCTCGGGGTCCAGACATGTGAGTGTGCAAAATTTTGTGGCTGTAGCTGTGACGGCGCAGATGCCAATCCCAGACATACGCACATACATACATACATACACACATTTAGAAAACATAGGGCAGTATATATGGACTTCATCAAAGATAAAAGGCAAAAACTTCAAAAAGCATATATGTGAAAACGGAGACAGAAGTCTTTAAATTTGCCTAATGAACACTATACCCCATAATCACATAGTCACCAATCAACAGTGCTAGTGCACATAAAAAAGTCCCTGCTCCCCATGTGTCCCCGCATGTGCCCTTACTTACTCTGGTAAGCCCCACTCTGGTTTTTGTGCTTTGGTGATGTTACATGTAATTGCTGGCTTAATATGTATGGACAATTTTTTTTTTTTTTGTGATCCTGTCCTGTATATATCCTTCTGGAAGTCAGCTGGCTATCCTGAATGTTTTCACTTGATGACCCAGCGCTCACCACTGTGGGGAATTAAGTGTACCACCTATATAATTGTATGTACCTTGTATGCAACATGCGGCTTCACATGGGGATTTAATCGCCTCTCTGTCTTAACCTGCTCTTAAAACACTGTTATTGTCTATACCCTTGTTATACTTTGTGTCTGACCAATTAAAAATAAAAAACTTTTTTATGTGCACTAGCGCTGTTGATTGGTGACTATGTGATTACAGGGTATAGTGTTCATTAGACAAATTTAACCTCATAACGACGGCCGTACGACTTAAAGCGGCGGCAAAACAGGGTACTTATTCTGTTCCGCCGCTTTAAAGCGGCGGCCCGAAAAAACCCTGTAGCGCCCCCCAGCGACCGAAAATCTCGGGGGTTTCAGCTACCGGGGGTAGCTGAGACCCCCCAGATTATGAATCGGGGTGTTTTTTTTGGACCCCGACCATGTGATCGCCGGTATACACCGTATACCGACGAACACATGAAAAAAAAAGAAATGGCCGGTAAAACTGATTTCTTTTTCATCTGACATGATCAAACATGTCAGATGAGAAAGAAATCTAACCCCCTAGTGCCCCCAAAGCCCCCGGTACCGGAGAGTCCCCCCACCCCCACCCCTACCCCCACCGGACATCCAAAATGGCGCCGAAGCGCACAGAAAACTCCCGCCGGCGCCGGCTCTGCAGTCATTTCCCTCCGATCTGAAATGATCAAACATTTCAGATCGGAGGGAAATGTCCTCCCCCTGACCCCTCCTCCGGTCCACCGGAGCCCTCTGGTCACCGGAGCCCCCTCCGGTTCTCCAGAGCCACCACCCCCCTCCCCCCTCCGGAGCGTGGAAGATGGCGGCGCACAGCGCGCGGCCGCCTTCATTCTGCTCTTTCTGCCGCATGTGACACGTCACATGCGGCAGAAAGGTGTCCCCAGGTCCCACTAGGTCACCCCCCGTCACCCCCCCCCACAAGCCCCCGGTTATACGTTACCTGTCTGCCGCTCCGGGCCCGCGATCGCCGCCTCCTTCTTCAATGCTGGCGGCGCATGCGCAGACAGCGGCTGTCAGCTGGATCCCTGCAAGCAGGAATCCTGCTGACGTCGCTGATGCACAGGCTCCACTGTGGACCGGGGGAGGGTGAGTGCAGTGATCTGCAGCCACACTCCTCACATGGAGAGGCTGCTGTTCCAGAAAATGGGGGGTACGTTCTGTGAGCGTGCCCCTCATATTCTGGAATGAGGTTACTGCAGGTCACTCTGCCCTAGGTTGGACCGGGGCAGTGTGAGTGCAGTATTCTCAGATTACTGCACCCATACTGCTCATGGAGAGCTTGCTCTTCCAGAAAATGGGGGATACGTTCCCTGAACGTGCCCCCCATATTCTAGAAGATCCAGAGCCGGCGTGGGACCTCCAAAATGGATTACAGCGACCGGAATTTCTTTATTTTCAATAAATTGGTAAAAGAGGAATGTTTCGGGGAGTGTTTTTTCAAATAAATTTTTTTTTTGTCTTTTTTTTTTCTATTACTGACTGGGTTAGTGATGTCGGGTATCTGTTCAGATGCCGTGACATCACTAACCCCAGGGCTTGATGCCAGGTGACATTACAGCTGGTATCAACCCCATATATTACCCCGTCTGCCACCGCACCAGGGCGCGGGATGAGCTGGGGCGAAGCGCCAGGATTGGCGCATCTAATGGATGCGCCACTTCTGGGGCGGCTGCGGCCTGCTATTTTTAGGCTGGGAAGAGTCCAATAACCATGGCTCTTCCCACCCTGAGAATACCAGACCCCAGCTGTCCGCTTCACCTTGGCTGGTGATCTAATTTGGGGGGGACCCCACGTTTTTTTTTTTTTTTAAAAAACGCCTGGGGAGCCCTCCAAATTGATCACCAGCCAAGGTGAAGCTGTCAGCTGTGGTTTGCAGGCTACAGCTGTCTGCTTTACCCTAGCTGGCTATCAAAAATAGGGGGGACCCCACGTCGTTTATTTTAATTATTAATTTTTTGGGGGGCTAAATACAAGGCTAGGCACCCTTTAGTGCCACATGAAAGGCACTAAAGGGCGCCAGCTTAGAATATGCAGGGGAATGGGACGTTATATTTGTTTGACATCTATCCATTCATCCATTGTAGCATTTTACGCTGTGTGCCCACAATCAGGGTTTGCAGCGTTTTGGGCGCAGAGTGTTTTCCCTGTGTCCATAACGCTGCGTTGTGCAGTAGAAGCACAGTGGAAGGATTTTTAGAAATCCCATGCCCAATGTGCTTGCCCAATGTGCTTCTTTTCTCCGCAGCATAAACCGACCTGTGGCGCAGCTTCCCGAGCCTCAGCATGTCAATTTATGCTGCGGAGATGAGTGTTCTCTGCAGGTAGCATAGAGCTCCACAGCGGCCTGAACCCAAATCGTGGGCTTGGGCAGCTGCGTTCTCCCGTGGACAACACTCACATCTCTGCAGGAGGCTGACACTGTGTACTAGACGCAGTGTCGCTGGATCATGGCCACATAGCCTAACAGTGAGACATTTGTTGCTACAGCAACATTTTTGTGAAGTACCTGTGGATTCAAAATGCTTACTATACTCCTGAATAAAATCCAGTTTCCAAAATGGGGTCACTTGTGGGGGTTTTCTGATGTATAGGTACCCAAGGGGCCCTGCTAATGTGACATGGTGCGCGCAATTTATTTCAACTTTTCCAGAATTCAAATGGTGCTCCCTCCATTCCAAGCCCTCTCATTTATCCAAACAGAGGTTTTTGGCCACATGTGGGGTATCCCTGTGCTCATAAGACATTGGATAACAACCTGTGGGGTCCACGGTTTGTTGTTGTCTCTTGAAAAAGTGAGAAATTTGATGCTAAAGCAACAGTTTTGTGAAAAAAATGAAAATTTTCAATATGGCAACCTAAGCTTATCAAATTCTGTGAAGTACTCGTGGATTCAAACTGCTCACTATACACCTTGATAAAAGCCTTGAGGTGTCTTGTTTCCAGAATGAAGTCACTTGTGGGGGACCGCCACTGTTTAGGCACCTCAGGGGCTCTCCAAATGCAACCTGGCGTCCGCTATTGATTCCAGCCAATTTTGCAGTCAAATGGCACTCCTTCCCTTCCGAGCCCTGCCATGCGCCCAAACAGTTGATTTCCACCACATATAAGGTATCGCCAAACTCAGGAGAAATTGCACAATAAATGTTATGCTGAATTTTTTCCTTTTACTCTTGTAAAAAAAAAAGCTACCTGGTTGAAATAACAATTTTGTGGTAAAATTTTATTTTTTTTTTTTCATGGCTCAACGTTATAAAATTCTGTGAAGCACCTGAGGGTTCAGGGTACTCACCAAACATCTAGATAAATTCCTTGAGGGGCCTAGTTTCCAAAATGGGGCCACTTGTGCGGGGTTTCTGCTGTTTAGGTACCTAAGGGGACCTCCAAATGCGACATGGTGCCCGCAATCTTTTTCAGCCAAATTTCCTTTCTAAAATTCAAATATTGCTCCTTTCGTTCCAAGCCCTCCCATTTGTCCAAACAAAGGTTTCAGACCACATGTGAGGTATCACCGCGCTCATAAAAAAGTGGTTAACAAACCTTGAGGTCAAATTTTTGGAATTACCTCTTGAAAAAGTGAGAAAATTGATGCTAAAGCAACATTTTTGAGAAAATTATTAAAATTTTCAATATGACAACGTAACGTTAACAAAATCTGTGAAGTACCTGTGGATCTAAAATGCTCACTATACCCCTAGATAGAAGCCTTGAGGGGTCTAGTTTCCAAAATGGTGTCACTTGTGAGGGATTTCTTCTGTTTAGGTACCTTAGCGGACCTGTAAATGCAACATGGTGCTCGCAATCTATTTCAGCCAAATTTGCTTTCCAAAATTCAAATATTGCTCCTTCTGTTCCGAGCCCTCCCATTTGTCCAAACAGAGGTTTCTGACCACATGTGGGGTATCGGCGCGCTCATAAGAAAGTGGGGAACAAGTTTTGAGGTCCATTTTGTTGTGTTATTTCTTCTAAAAGTGAATAAATTTGGGTTAGAGCAACATTTTTAGGTAAAATTTAATTTTTGCTTTTTTTCATTCCACATTGCTTTTGTTCATGTGAAGCACCTGAAGGGTTAATAAACTTCTTGAATGTGGTTTTGAGTACTTTGGGGGGTGCAGTTTTTAGAATGGTGTCACTTTTGGGTATTTTCTGTCATCTAGGCCTATTGAAGTCACTTCAAATGTGATGTGGTCCCTAAAAAACTGGTTTTGTAAATTTTGATGTAAAAATGAGAAATTGCTGATAAACTTTGAACCCCTCTAACTTCCTAACGAAAAAAAATTTTGTTTCCAAAATTGTGCTGATGTAAAGTAGACATGTGGGAAATGTTATTTATTAACTATTTTGTGTCACAGAAATCTCTGGTTTAACGGTATAAAAATTCAAAAGTTGAAAATTGCTAAATTTTCAAAATTTTTGCCAATATTCAATTTTTTTCATAAATAAACACAAAAAATATTGTCCTAAATTTGGTACTAACATGAAGTCCAATATGTGACGAAAAAACAATCTCAGAATCACCGGGATCCGTTGAAGCGTTCCAGAGTTATAACCTCATGAAGTGACACTGGTCAGAATTGCAAAATTTGGTCTGGTCATTAAGGTGAAAATTAGCTCCGTCACTAAAGGGTTAAAGACTTCTGTCTCCGTTTTCATATATATATACATACACACATACAGCTTTATATATTAGATATATAAAAAACACTTGAGGCTCATGTGTTGCCCACGGCTACTGCTCAATTGGTTGCTATTGGTAATCACAATCTTTAATTAGTATTTTTTACACAATACCCCCCAGAATCCCGATACTTGTCCCTAAAGAACAGGTATAGTCACATTTACACATAAAATGGCCACCGGCAACACCAGGATGGCATCAAAGAGAACAGCGGCCATTAGATCCATAGCAGCTAATCAGAAATCACGTTTCATGTTTTCTATGCCGGATTAGAAATGAAAGCCAAGTTCTGATTGGTTTCCAACGCCGTGTTTTGTTGGAGGTACTTGTCACCGTGTAGGGGTAGTAGATCCAGACTTTTTCACACACGTTGAACATTCGAGGAACCACACTGGGTAACCTACTGCAAAAAAAAAGAGGTGAAAATTAATACTACAGTTATCACACAACGGGTGCAAGGGGGAGACCATGGCAACCAATCACGTGTCTGCTTTCATTTGCCAAATTGCTTATGAAATATGAGAACTAAAATCTGATTGGTTTTCAGAAAGTCCATAGTAACAGACTACTGGGAGATACTGTAACCAGGTATAATGTGTTGATAGGGAGCAAATTAAAGGATCTGTCATAAAAATAGAGGAAACATTGGAGAGACTGAGCCTGCCCTTTATAAAAGCAGCAGGACAATCTGAACTGGATACAAAAGGGGCAGAGGCCTAGGATGAGGCTCAGGAGCATAATCTGTAATGGTGTCTTATGAGTCAGAAGAATCTTTAGGCCTCTTCAAGAACCAAGGCCTGAGAATGACTGTACCTCTGCACTACAGCCTGTGCCACCCCTCCTCCCGAGCCGTACATGACCAAGCACAACACCGAGCCATACATGACCAACCACAATGCTGCGCCGTACATTACCAAGCACAATGCCGAGCCGTATACTACCAAGCACAATGCTGCGCTGTACATCACCAAGCACAATGCCGAGCTGTACAGTGCCTTGCGAAAGTATTCGGCCCCCTTGAATTTGTCAACCTCTACCCACATTTCAGGCTTCAAACATAAAGATAAAAAAAATTTAAATTAATGCTGAAGAATCAACAAGTGGGACACAATTGTGAAGTTGAAAAAAAAAATTGTTTATTTTAAGCATTTTTAAAAAATAAATAACTGAAAAGTGGGGCGTGCAATATTATTCGTCCCCTTTAAGTTAATACTTTGTAGCGCCACCTTTTGCTGCGATTACAGCTGCAAGTCGCTTGGGGTTTGTCTCTATCAGTTTTGCACATCGAGAGACTGAAATTCTTGCCCATTCTTTCTTTGCAGACAGCTCGAGCTGAGTGAGGTTGCATAGAGAGCGTTTGTGAACAGCAATTTTCAGCTCTTTCCACAGATTCTCGATTGGATTCAGGTCTGGACTGTGACTTGGCCATTCTAACACCTGGATACGTTTGTTTGTGAACCATTCCATTGTAGATTTTGCTTTATGTTTGGGATCATTGTCTTGTTGGAAGACAAATATCCATCCCAGTCTCAGGTCTTTTGCACACCAGTGACTATGTAACGGGAATATTTGAAAAGCAGAAACTGCTGTGTAAATACTCACATGAAAAATCCAATAGCTATATGTAATAATGAAAATATGAAAATGGCATCTGCATTACTGCCATGAACATATGAATAAAGAGAAATTTAGCTATTGAATTGATCAATGCAATAGAGCCCCAACACTACGCCAAAGTATTTCTCTACGTTGGGGTCCCTAGCTAGTGTGTGTCCTCTCATGCAGTTAATAAACTTACAGTGTATGGGAAGCTGAGACCCAGGCTATATATGTGTATAATGTGGACTGGCAATAGGTGTGGTGGGGCCGGCTTCACAAACGAAAGACTACAAATCAATTAAGAAATAATGTCTGGAACACCAATTCTGAGTCTGAACTGGGTGCAAACAGTTCAGACTCAGAATTGGTGTTCCAGACGTTTTTTCTTAATTCAGGTCTTTTGCAGACTCCAAAAGGTTTTCTTCAAGAATGGTCCTGTATTTGGCTCCGTCCATCTTCCCATCAATTTTAACCATCTTCCCTGTCCCTGCTGAAGAAAAGCAGGCCCAAACCATGATGCTGCCACCACCATGTCTGACAGTGGGTATGATGTGTTCAGGGTGATGAGCTGTGTTGCTTTACGCCAAACATATCGTTTGGCATTGTTCCCAAAAAGTTTGATTTTGGTTTCATCTGACCAGAGCACCTTCTTCCACATGTTTGGTGTGTCTCCCAGGTGGCTTGTGGCAAACTTTAAACAACACTTTTTATGGATGTCTTTGAGAAATGGCTTTCTTCTTACCACTCTTCCATAAAGGCCAGATTTGTGCAGTGTACGACTGATTGTTGTCCTATGGACAGACTCTCCCACTTCTTCTGTAGATCTCTGCAGTTCATCCAGAGTGATCATGGGCCTCCTGGCTGCATCTCTGATCAGTCTTCTCCTTGTTTGAGATGAAAGTTTGGATGGATGGCCGGGTCTTGGTAGATTTGCAGTGGTATAATACTCCTTCCATTTCAATATGAAAGCTTGCACAGTGCTCCTTGGGATGTTTAAAGTTTTGGAAATCTTTTTGTAACCAAATACGGCTTTAAACTTATCCACAACAGTATCACGGACCTGCCTGTTGTGTTCCTTGGTCTTCATGATGCTCCATGTGCTTTAAACAGAACACTGAGACGATCACAGAGTAGGTGCATTTATACAGAGACTTGATTACACACAGGTGGATTATATTTATCATCATCAGTCATTTAGGACAACATTGGATCATTCAGAGATCCTCAATGAACTTCTGGAGTGAGTTTGCTGCACTGTAAGTAAAGGGGATGAATAATATTGCACACCCCACTTTTCAGTTATTTAGTTTTTAAAAATGTTTAAAATAAGCAACTTCACAATTGTGTCCCACTTGTTGTTGATTCTTCACCATTAATTTAAAATTTTTTATCTTTATGTTTGAACCCTGAAATGTGAGTAAAGGTTGACAAATGCAAGGGGGGGGGGCGAATACTTTCGCAAGGCACTGTACATCACGAAGCACAATACCGAGCCCTGCTCTGGGTTATAATGCAGCACACAGAGAAGGAGGAACAGTGGTAACTCAATTTATTTGTTTACGGATAAGGAAACAGAAGGCAAGGGAAGGTTATCACAATGGAAGATAGTAACAACACAGTAGCTCATGTAAGGGGTGCTTCACACATAGCGAGATCGCTACCGAAATCGCTACTACGGCACGGTTTTGGTGACGCAAGAGTGACCTCATTAGCGATCTCGCTGTGTGTGACACTGAGCAGCGATCTGGCCCCTGCTGTGAGATCGCTGCTCGTTACACACAGCCCTGGTTCGTTTTTTTGGTCGTCGCTCTCCCGCTGTGACGCACAGATCGCTGTGTGTGACAGCGAGAGAGCGACAAAATGAAGCGAGCAGAGAGCAGGAGCCGGCATCTGGCAGCTGCCGTAAGCTGTAACCAGGGTAAACATCGGGTAACCAAGGTGGTTACCCGATATTTACCTTCGTTACCAGCCTCCGCCGCTCTCACGCTGCCAGTGCCGGCTCCTGCTCTCTGCACATGTAGCTGCAGTACACATCGTTTAATTAACCCGATGTGTACTGTAGCTAGGAGTGCAGGGAGCCAGCGCTAAGCAGTGTGCGCGGCTCCCTGCTCTCTGCACATGTAGCCACGTTATGATCACTGCTGCGTCGCTGTGTTTGACAGCTAAGCAGCGATCATAACAGCGACTTACTAGGTCGCTGTTACGTCACAGAAAATGGTGACGTAACAGCGACGTCGCTGTCGCTATGTGTGAACCCAGCCTAACTCAGCCTAACAGGGGCAAGAGATAAACACATTTATTCTTGTGGGAAACAGTATAGAAATGTCAGGGCCTCTGACCGTAGTCTCCAGACCCTACACTTCCCGTCTCTATGGGTTACAGTCACTGAATCGCACAGTACGTTAAGCTCCAGCCACTGTTAATACAGTCCCCGCATTGAGTACCGCACGGTCGGGCAGGAAGCAACAGCCCGGTGAAGTCGAGTCACCCACGGGTGGCTGTTTTGGCTGGCGACATCTGCAGCTTGCCCACGTAGTCCGGTCTGGGGGTCTTGACAGGTGTAGCAGGGGTCTCGACAAGCATAACGGGGGTCGTGGAGGTCCGGAGGGTATTGCTGGATGGTGTGGGACTTGTGGACTACCTGTTAGGGTCTCTTCTGGAGTCATCTTTCTGCTGCTCAAATCTTCTGCAGGGGAGACCTCCTTCTGCCCTTCAGGCTGCACGTCCGTGCGCTGCTTCTCCTTTGAGTCAGAACTGCCTTTCTGGTCAGCTCCTGGACTCTCAACCCATCTTCCTCTTCCCATGTCTGTTGCTGAACAGGTCAGTCCCTGAAATGCTTCCCACTGGAAACAAACTAAATGATTTTTGTTTCCTGGTCTGTTCTTCTTCCTTTGGCCAGCAGAGGGCAGTATCCCACACTAATCTTTTCAGGTTGTTCCAATACAGTTCACTTTCCTACACATGACAAAGCCCTATGCCGGGCCGTACATCACCAAGCACCATGCCGGACCGTGCATCACCAAGCACCATGCCGGGCCGTGCATCACCAAGCACCATGCCGGGCCGTGCATCACCAAGCACCATGCCGGGCCGTGCATCACCAAGCACCATGCCGGGCCGTGCATCACCAAGCACCATGCCGGGCCGTGCATCACCAAGCACAATGCCGGGCCGTGCATCACCAAGCACAATGCCGGGCCGTGCATAACCAAGCATGCACACTGACATAGAGAGGGAATAACATGACAGCCACACAGAGCTTGGACCCCAGACCCATCTTACTACAGAGACTTTGAGCCTTGCCTCCCCAACATCAGTGTCAGACCTCAGAAATGGTCTTCTGGCTGAAGGAGCAGAAAGAGGATGGATGAGGGATGTGGAGGGGGAACATAGTGTGTATACATATATTTCTATATTAGTCCCTTTCGAGCTGTATATTGGTGACTTCCTACTCCCCCCGCACGAGCCCATTACCGCCATGTATTGATCACTCAGGCAGATCAAATGTACGGTAATTAATCCTGGGAGCGTTATAACATGTTCCTTAATGGGTCATTAACCCTTAAGACTTCAGCGACAGTGGACCCCAGTGCAAGGTCTCCTACAGGACCCCCAGATATCACCGGTCATCTGAGGCGCAGCTAGGGGTTCGGCTCAGAGAGGGCGAAACTTCTGAGTGGGCCCCTAACCAGGTAACAATAATTACAATGATGCTGTCGTGTAGACTACCGTATTTTTGGTCCAAGTGCGATCCAACAAAATAGTGGATTGCTTTTGGACCAATGTTATCCAATGAGGCAGTGCACATGTTCGATTTTGTGTTTGGACAGAGTGGTCTGAGAAAAAAAATAAATTGCATCATGCATGGCAGACTGGTATGGCTTAGTGTAGCGGCAGCGCCGTAGTTGGCGTTCATGCTGTTCTAAGCACTTAATCACGTACCCTACCAATAAATCAGACTAAAGGCCCCGTCACACGCAATGACGTATCTAACGATATATCGCCGGGGTCACGGATTTCGTGACGCACATCCGGCATCGTTAGCGACGTCATTGCTTGGGACACGCACGAACGTCCATTAACGATGGAAAATACTTACCAAATTGTCCATTGTTGACACGTCGTTCATTTTTAAAAAATTGATTGTTGAGCACGCAGGTTGTTCGTCGTTCCCGAGGCAGCACACATCGCTACGTGTGACACCTCGGGAACGACGAACTACAGCTTACCTGCGGCCGCTGGCAATGCAGAAGGAAGGAGGTGGGCGGGATGTTACGTCCCGCTCATCCCTCCCCTCCGCTTCTATTGGGTCGCCGCTTAGTGACGCCGCACGAACCGACCCCTTACAAGGGAGGTGGTTCGCCGGCAACAGCAACGTCGCTAGGCAGCTAAGTCCATGTGACGGCTCCAAACGATATTGTGCGCCACGGGCAGCGATTTGCCCTTGATACACAAACGACGGGGGTGGGTGCTTTCACCAGCGATATCACTGCGTGTAACACCCCCTTAAGGCCTCATGTAGATGTGGCTAGAAGTATGCCAATCGCACACTTGTGGTCACATGACAGCCCGCTCTCACCACCGACACTGAAAAACCATGACAGTGCACTGTGTGCATGCTATGAGGATTCACAATTCTGCAGTCACAGGCCCTTAAAGAGCTGCCAATCGGCTTCATATAACCAAACGGTCGACTATCATTTAAAGGGAATCTGTCACCAGGTTTTAGCCCTCTAGTATGAGAGCAGCATAACGTAGGGGTAGAGGTCAGTGCAGTTCTGATAAAATTACTGATTAATCAGCAGTAGATTATCATTACAGGACTAGTTTGCGTTGTGCAGGTAGTCCAACATATTCATGAGCGCTGTATAATTGCTAGATCTGCAGCAGAGAAAACATTGATTTTATCAAAATGACAGCAAACAGTTCAGTAAGTGATTTCTGGAATCAGGGTCTCTGTCACTACATTATGCTGCTCTCAGATGGGGGAGAAAAAAACCTGCTGACAAATTCCCTTTAAATGCAGCAATTGCCCAGTATAAATGTTCCCTTACGATACCGTCACACTTAGCAACGCTCCAGCAATCCCACCAGCGATCTGACCTGGCAGGGATCGCTGGAGCGTCGCGACATGGTCGCTGGTGAGCTGTCAATAAGGCAGATCTCCACAGCGATCAGAGATCAGCCACCAGCGACCCATGTAACGACGCTGTGCTTGGTAACCATAGTACACATCGGGTTACTAAGCAAAGCGCTTTGCTTATAGTTACCCAATGTGTACCTTGGCTACGTGTGCAGGGAGCCGGCTTCTAGAAGCTGCGGACGCTGGTAACCAGGGTAAATATCGGGTAACCAAGCAAAGCGCTTTGCTTGGTTACCCGATGTGTACCTTGGTTACCAGCGTGCCGACTCCCTGCTCCCTGCACATTCAGATCATTGCTCTCTCGCTGTCACACACAGCGATGTGTGCTTCACAGCGGGAGAGCAATGGCCAAAAAATGGTCCAGGACATTCAGCAACGACCGGCGACCTCACAGCAGGGGCCAGGTCGTTGCTGGATGTCACACACAGCGACATTGCTAGCAAGATCGCTGTTGCATCACGAAAACCGTGACTCAGCAGCGATGTCACTAGCGATGTCGCTTAGTGAGACGTGGCCTTTAGATCCAGGTACCGTATTGGTGACTTCTTCTCTGATTGGCTTTGTCTCACTCCATTCTTCTTCATCTGATGCAGACGACATGATGACTTTGGATGTACACAGCTTCTTTCCGCAGACTTCCATTTTCTGGTTTTCCACAACATATCCCAACATGATGCCCTAAAAAATGAGTGTCATTATTACACTTAAATAAAAAATATCCGCACATACTGTGCACTAAATATCCCTTATACTGTGCACCTGAAAACATATTTCCCCCACTATGCTATATGATCAAAAAGTGACCCCTACACTGTCCCCCTAATGTCCTCCACATTGTGCCTCTCATATACTACAACCACTGCACCATCCCTCCACCATGAATTATGGCTACCACACTGTCTTTATGAAAAATATTCATAAAACCATCCCCTCTCATTAACCATGTCCTATAGGCTTTCCATACAAAATAATGGACCTGTGATATTAACAATGGCCTCCACATTGTCCACTCTGCTGTCTCTTCACACCATACAGCCTTCACAATGTGCCCTCACATTGTCCCTCGTATACTGCTCCTCTCATACTGTGCCCTCACATTGTCCCTCGTATACTGCACCTCTCATACTGTGCCCTCACACTGTCCTTACTGCCTCCCATAAGGTGCGGTCACTCTATATACTGAGTGAATGCTCCTATTCCCCCTCCCACACTTTACAGTAAAAGTTCCTCGCATCTACAGCTCCATGGTGGAGTACTTACCTTGACTCTCATCTTTACCTCCTTTGTGGTGCTCGATCCCAGACACATCCTGCACCCCCATATCCCACACACATCCTGCACCCCCATATCTCACACACATCCTGCACTCCCATATCCCACACTGTACCCCATATGCCACAAACCCTTCACCCCAGCCTGTACCCCCATATCACACACACTGCACCCCCATTGTTCCACAGACCCTGCACCCCATACCCCACACACCCTGCATCCCTACATCTCACACAACCTGTATCCCAACTTACTCCTCACTCAAACACCCTGAACCACTATATTCTACACACCCTGCATCCGGAGACAGCATCCAGCACACCAGTGCAAATGATGGGGGCCCTGGACAGCTGGGGGGCCCACTCACAGTTTTCAGTCCTGCAGGCCCCGGACTGCAGTGCTTGGGTTGGCAGCTGCACTATTCTGCATCCTGCATAGTGCGGTTGCCGACCCTTTAATCCACACTGACACACAGCATTCAATGTTGAATGCTCCGTGCACCTCCTGCATTGAAGTTCTTCATCTGTGGGCGGAGCTACCGCGCAGTGTGCTCCAGTCTCACATATGAAGAGGAGCCGCAGCGCAGCTCCAGCAAGCGTCCCCCAGCACACAGAGCACAGCATATGTCCTCCCATACTGTATGCCCCCTCCACCTGAGCTACATGTTCCACCCCCAATCTGTATGGGGCCCTTCTCTTGAGCTGTATGTTCCACCCCCCGATCTGTATAGGACACCCCCATCATCTGAGCTGTGATGTCGCGGGCGGGGAGGAGGGTGTCAGCACACTACGCTCGCCCCTTCTGCTCGGGTCCGGCGGCTGCTGCTCAGTGGTGGCTCGAGCGGTGGGCCGGATCCCGGGGGTTCTCGAGCGGCACTCCTCGCCCGTGAGTGAAAGGGGTTTGTTGGGTGTGGGGATTGTTTATTGTCCGTGACGCCACCCACGGTTGTGGTGATTTCACCACCGCTGCTCAATATGGGGATCCCGGGGATGGTGATGCGGAGCAGCCAGGTGTTGTGTTGCCCCTCCATGGGTAGGGGTTGGTGATCCCGGGGCCCGGTGATGAAATGGGCGATGCAGGGCCTGGTGGGCGCAGGGACGCGGGGGCAGCGCTGTGCCTTGCGGCACTGTGGTACTCACTCAGCCTGAGACGTTGACACAGTTTTACGGTAAACCACACGGCTGGAAAGACGGTTCCCACGGACGGCTGCACTTGCTCTCCCAGTAGGTGACGGTGATGTCCCTTTTCCTTGCACCTTTGTTTCTGTGTTGGTAACGATGGGTTCCCACCGGTAACCCGCTCCCCGGCTCCAAGCTGGGCCGGAGGAGCTCTACTCTTTGCCCGCAGGCGCTGGCCCTGAGGAACTGGTGCCCTGGCGGTGGCGGTGTTCCTCCTTAATGGTTGGACTGTTGCCTTCAATCGGGACTTGGTTGTTGGGGGAGCTACGTCCCCTTCACTGACGGATCTGGCAAATTATGGCGACTCCTAGCCTTGCCGGGGTCTGAGAGGCCCCTGCCCTGGTGCTGACTGTCCTTTGGTACACTGCTCCAGACCACCGGGCCACAACCCGTCCGCGGTCCTTCCAGGAACTTCCAAACGGTCCCCCTCCAGACAGTCACCGCCGTTGCTGACCTTGCTGACCCTGTCCTGCACACAGCTGGACTCTCTGTTCAGGCTTTCTTTCTGTCACTTTTCACCTTTCTTCCACTTCTCCTACTCCTCCTTTACCACTTCCACTTCACTTCCTTAGCTCATCTTAGCTGTTTACTCCTTCACTCCCCTAACTAGACTGACTGGTTTTCCCCACCTCCAGAGCTGTGAACTCCTCGGTGGGCGGAGCCAACCGCCTGGCCCACCCCCTGGTGTGAACATCAGCCCCTGGAGGAAGGCAACAAGGATTTTGGTTTAGCTTTGGTGTTCCTAACTGGGGTGTAGGGTGTGTTGGTGCAATGACCTGTGACCCCTGGCTTGCCCAGGGCGTCACATTCCCCCTTAGCAAAATGCAGACCGTCCGCGGGCTGCCCGTCCAACACCGGTTTTATTTTTCTGCAAAATATAACATTGTAAACGGTAACATATATACATTTTTAATAATTCTTCCCATAACGGGAGGCACATTTCTTAAACGTTGCATAACGGTTTACGGTTACGGTTTCCGCTCTCTCCCACCCAAGCAACCTGGCCCTGATGCTGCCCCTAAAGCCCAGGCAGCACCCCTTGACCCACAGTCCAGCACACGGTACCCGAGCGGGATCTGTCCTTCCCCTCCAGAGGGTAGCCACCGGTTTCTTTGGTGGCTGGGACCCAGCCTGCTCTGCTGAGGGCCCTCCCTCCAACCTGCCTCTCCGGAGGCGGCATTGCGGAAAACGGTAATGGCAAACAACTTATTTACAAGCCACTTAACGTTTGTGGTTGCCCTGCAAGTTCACGGGCTTGTCCATGGATAGTTCCCATGCAAAACAACTTTTTAAACGGTCCCCACGGGGACAACGGTGCCGGCTCCGGCCGGTTGCAAATCAAGCAGACAATCAGGTGAAGTACACGGTAATCATCTTATCATCAGCAGAACTTTCAAACAGATTTTTAAACATGGATTCACACAAACTTCAGTGGTGGTCCCAACGGGGACTGGACAACGGTGCTCCGCTGCCCTACTGGGTATTTTCGTCCTCCTCACCCGGCTCAGGGTGGAAGGACACGGGCACCAGCCCCTCCATCGCGTAGCAAGCACGGTGGGGAAGGGCCGCCCGATACCCGTTGCCCCTGGTTCGGGGAACATAAGTGGCCTCCATGCCAGGCAGGGCAATGACCCCCTCCTCTTCTTCTGACACAGGCTCAGTGTCAGGCCCAGAGTCACTATCTTCTGCCCCCGCCGCAGTCACAGGGAGAGGCACACCCGACGGGCCAGGTGCGGTGCAGCACACGAGTGAGTAGGACGGAGGTAACACAGGAGCCAGGGGCAGACTGGGTCCCTCAGCCGCAGCGGCTGGTCCCTCGGGGACACAGGGGCGTGGGTCACTCTCCAGCTCCTCCATCACGGCCTCCACTCCATACACTCGTGCCACAGCAACTAGCGCCTCCACCTCCGCGGCCCACTGCTCCATCAGCCCGCCGATCTGACTCTGATAGTGACGGCAGATCTCCGCCGCCCGGGCCCTCAGCCATGCCGCTGTTCCAGACACCAGCTCGGCTGCCTCTGCAGAACTAGGTGGGGCGGACATTTCCCGTTAGGGTCGGTGGACCGGGGGGGTCCCAGTGTGTTTGCTTGCACCGCCACACTCACATGCGTCCAGCCGCCATCGCGTCCCCCTTAGCTCTTTCCGGCCACTCCTCTCTCGGGGCGGGGTTTTGGCCTTCGCGCCTTTGCTACTCGAGAAGACGCTCGAGCGCGAACTTTTCGCGCCAAAGATGGCGACTTCTGAAATTTTTCAGCCGGATACCTCCGGCGGTAACAAGGCGCACCTCTACCAAACGGCAGAGCGGTAAGATCCTGTTCGTGACGCCAAGTTGTCGCGGGCGGGGAGGAGGGTGTCAGCGACTACGCTCGCCCCTTCTGCTCGGGTCCGGCGGCTGCTGCTCAGTGGTGGCTCGAGCGGTGGGCTGGATCCCGGGGGTTCTCGAGCGGCACTCCTCGCCAGTGAGTGAAAGGGGTTTGTTGGGTGTGGGGATTGTTTATTGTTCGTGACGCCACCCACGGTTGTGGTGATTTCACCACCGCTGCTCAATATGGGGATCCCGGGGATGGTGATGCGGAGCAGCCAGGTGTTGTGTTGCCCCTCCGTGGGTAGGGGTTGGTGATCCCGGGGCCCGGTGATGAGATGGGCGATGCAGGGCCTGGTGGGCGCAGGGACGCGGGGGCAGCACTGTGCCTTGCGGCACTGTGGTACTCACTCAGCCTGAGACGTTGACACAGTTTTACGGTAAACCACACGGCTGGAAAGACGGTTCCCACGGACGGCTGCACTTGCTCTCCCAGTAGGTGACGGTGATGTCCCTTTTCCTTGCACCTTTGTTTCTGTGTTGGTAACGATGGGTTCCCACCGGTAACCCGCTCCCCGGCTCCAAGCTGGGCCGGAGGAGCTCTACTCTTTGCCCGCAGGCGCTGGCCCTGAGGAACTGGTGCCCTGGCGGTGGCGGTGTTCCTCCTTAATGGTTGGACTGTTGCCTTCAATCGGGACTTGGTTGTTGGGGGAGCTACGTCCCCTTCACTGACGGATTTGGCAAATTATGGCGACTCCTAGCCTTGCCGGGGTCCGAGAGGCCCCTGCCCTGGTGCTGACTGTCCTTTGGTACACTGCTCCAGACTGCCGGGCCACAACCCGTCCGCGGTCCTTCCAGGAACTTCCAAACGGTCCCCCTCCAGACAGTCACCGCCGTTGCTGACCTTGCTGACCCTGTCCTGCACACAGCTGGACTCTCTGTTCAGGCTTTCTTTCTGTCACTTTTCACCTTTCTTCCACTTCTCCTACTCCTCCTTTACCACTTCCACTTCACTTCCTTAGCTCATCTTAGCTGTTTACTCCTTCACTCCCCTAACTAGACTGACTGGTTTTCCCCACCTCCAGAGCTGTGAACTCCTCGGTGGGCGGAGCCAACCGCCTGGCCCACCCCCTGGTGTGAACATCAGCCCCTGGAGGAAGGCAACAAGGATTTTGGTTTAGCTTTGGTGTTCCTAACTGGGGTGTAGGGTGTGTTGGTGCAATGACCTGTGACCCCTGGCTTGCCCAGGGCGTCACATATATTCCACCCCCCCATCTGTATGGGCCCCCATTCCTGAGCAGTAGGTGTCCCCTCTTGGGCAGTAGGTAACCCCTCTTGAGCTGTATGGGACTGCCAGAGCCGTATGTGCTGCCACCCCAGAACCGTATGCGCTGCCACCCCAGAGCCGTATGCAGGACAGTATTTGGCATTCATGCTGCCCTAGGCACTTTAAGTTGTAACGGCCCCTAATGGTAAGTCATGCTAGGGGTACGTGGACACAACATCTGTTTCAGGTAGATCTGCTCTGTTATGCGCCTGAAAGCGGTAACTAAACTCTTAAAAGCCTGGCTATATGCCCTGCAGTGTAGACATGAGGTGCTGATCATGTGTGAAGTCTTTTGAGCTTCTTTAAAACTGCTTCAGATTTCCAAAAATGTGAAGCGCTGGAATGAAGTGACCCGACCATTCCTCAGATGACTTCCGCTTGTAAGACGCTCACTGGTTTATAGAATACAATTTAAGTAAAAAACAGTCCACAAAAGATGTCAGAAAAGAAGCAAAAAAGTAGCTTTAGCACAAAAGACACTGGTGTGTCCTGAAGTGTCTTTTGCCTGAAAAACCCATAGCATTCAATGACGTCTTGAAGACATTGTGTGCCCTTACCCTTTGAATAGTAGGTAAGTCCTCCCATACACAGACTAAAGGTGTTAGAATCATCCAATGTCAACAGATTCGGCCCATAGTCTAATGCATGGGTCGCCAATTCCAGTCCTCAAGGGCCGCCAACAGTGCATGTTTTCAGGATTTCCTTAGTATTGCACATGTGATAATTTAATCACCTACACAGTTGATGATTCCAACACCCATGCAATGCTAAGGAAATCCTGAAAACATGCACTGTTGGCGGCCCTCGAGGACTGGAGTTGGGGAACCCTGGAATGTGTATGGCTGCATCTGACTGATGATGTCTGGGGAGATAAGGATCCAGCATGTCAGATTTAGGACTGAAGATCGTTATATTCTCTAAATGATCGGCCTCCAGAGATGTCTGGCAGCGGCTTTGTTATAGAGAACACAGGATTGCTCGGCAAAAAGTGAGCAATCCTGGAAAAGGGATTATTCACACTGGTGTACGACTCGCACAAGTGCAATGGGAAAAAATCTCGCATTGCACTCTGCCCCATGTAAGACAATGCTGCAGCTCAGATCTGCGAGATTTTCCTCAGCCGTAACCAGACTGAGGAAAAAAACCACTGCATGCTGTGATTGTCTGCGAGTCTCGGATCACTCGCACCCATACAAGTCTGAGTGTGAGTGAAACATCGGACATCCGAGTGCAGTGCGATATACGCATCAGCTGACAATGTAGGAGATGGAAAGATCATTGTCTCTCTCTCCGCAGCGGTGGTTCGATCACAAGATTGCAGCAGAGCATGAGCCGAGGGACATTAGCAGATCGCATCAGATACTATCGCATAGCATGCCATATGCTGATGTTACCCCAGCGTAATGGAACGTCTGGCAAGATAGCTGCTGGCCGAATGATCAGACAATTGTCTATATGTATGGAGGCATTAGTTAACACTTATAAAGATGAGAAATGCGGCCTAACTCAGATGTCTGTATTATCAGCCTGGCACAATGAACATATAATCTTCAAGTATCATGTCTAATAAATTAATGATTACAACATCTACATTGGTAATTCACCACAACCACCATCAGTACGCAAGTACAGTAACAAGTCCATCATCAGTACATAACTACATGTCAAGAACAACCATCAGTACATGAAAACATCACCAGAACCACAGTCAGTACATGCCTACATCACCAGAACAATCATCAGTACAGAAATACAGCCTGAGAACAACCGTCAATACATGACACATCACCAACGTTATACAGCAATAACTTTCAATATCATGTTAGCCCCTATCATATAAACTTGTATACCTTAACAATGGTAAGGAGATGATTGAAATTGTTGTTCCAGGTATCATCAAACTATGGACCCTACAGGCACCACAGTACTGATTAGTTGCTGGTAGCAGCACTAGTAAACAATGAAAGAATAACTTAAAGGTTTAGTCTGAATGCAACGTAATTTTCATTCTAAGAGGTACTTTGCACGTTGCGACATCGCTACTGCGATATCGTCGGGGTCAAATCGAAAGTGACACACATCCGGCGCCGGTAACGACGTCGCAACGTATAAAGCCTAGAAGCACCGATAAACGATCGCAAAAGCATCGAAAATCGGTGATCTGTGTAGTGTCTGTCATTTCCGTAATTTCGCTGCAGCGACAGGTACGATGTTGTTCCTCGTTCCTGCGGCAGCACACATCGCTGTGTGTGAGGCCGCAGGAGCGAGGAACATCTCCTTACTAGAGTTGAGCGCGGTTCGTGGTTCGAGGTTCTCCAGTTCTAGGCTCGAGTGATTTTGGGCCCTGTTCTAGATCGAACTAGAACTCGAGCTTTTTGCAAAAGCTCGATAGTTCTAGAAACGTTCGAGAACGGTTCTAGCAGCAAAAAACCAGCTAAATCCTAGCTTGGTTTCCGCTGTAATAGTGTAAGTCACTCTGTGAATCACACTATTATGACATTTCAGTGTATAGTGTGCGTGAACAGCGCCTTCAGATCACTGCTGTTTCTATAATGGCGATCGCCATTTTTTTTTTTTTTCCTTGTCTTCCTTCCCTAAGCGCGCGCGTGTAGTGGGGCGGGCCAGCATGTCAGCCAATCCCAGACACACACACAGCTAAGTGGACTTTTAGCCAGAGAAGCAACGGCATGTGTGATAGGATGTCCATGTCACATGTCCCTGCATTATAAAACCGGACATTTTCCTCCAGGACGCCATTATCTCTTCTGCGTCTTTGGTGTCAGACATCACTGTCGCAGCTCCGTCCTTTGTCCTATCGCTGATACAGCTGTATGCGCTCCATACACAGCGCTGGACAGCTTAGGGAGAGCACTTTCTAGCAGTCCTTTTAAGATCTCAAACCGGCAGGGTCAGAGTTAAGGTGACAGGTCCTGAAAACAGCGACAGCGTCTGTGTAGCCAAGGTCAGGGATTTCCTCCCTGCATTTCCCTATTAGGAGGGAATAGAAAGGCAGGCTTCCATTCCTCTACCCAGAGCCCCACAATCCTGGCACTTTACCCTCCTGTCCTCTGCACACTCCAACTCATTATAACTAAGCCATTATACTAGCAAACACTCAGTGTACCTAGTGGCATCCTAAACGTGGCTATTGGACTTTGCTATAGTCCCACTAGTGCAAAGACATTTGCAGAGCACGTCTGCCTGCATTGCACACTCCAACTCATTATAACTAAGCCATTATACTAGCAAACACTCAGTGTACCTAGTGGCATCCTAAACGTGGCTATTGGACTTTGCTATAGTCCCACTAGTGCAAAGACATTTGCAGAGCACGTCTGCCTGCATTGCACACTCCAACTCATTATAACTAAGCCATTATACTAGCAAACACTCAGTGTACCTAGTGGCATCCTAAACGTGGCTATTGGACTTTGCTATAGTCCCACTAGTGCAAAGACATTTGCAGAGCACGTCTGCCTGCATTGCACACTCCAACTCATTATAACTAAGCCATTATACTAGCAAACACTCAGTGTACCTAGTGGCATCCTAAACGTGGCTATTGGACTTTGCTACAGTCCCACTAGTGCAAAGACATTTGCAGAGCGCGTCTGCCTGCATTGCACACTCCAACTCATTATAACTAAGCCATTATACTAGCAAACACTCAGTGTACCTAGTGGCATCCTAAACGTGGCTATTGGACTTTGCTATAGTCACACTAGTGCAAAGACATTTGCAGAGCGCGTCTGCCTGCATTGCACACTCCAACTCATTATAACTAAGCCATTATACTAGCAAACACTCAGTGTACCTAGTGGCATCCTAAACGTGGCTATTGGACTTTGCTATAGTCACACTAGTGCAAAGACATTTGCAGAGCGCGTCTGCCTGCATTGCACACTCCAACTCATTATAACTAAGCCATTATACTAGCAAACACTCAGTGTACCTAGTGGCATCCTAAACGTGGCTATTGGACTTTGCTATAGTCCCACTAGTGCAAAGACATTTGCAGAGCACGTCTGCCTGCATTGCACACTCCAACTCATTATAACTAAGCCATTATACTAGCAAACACTCAGTGTACCTAGTGGCATCCTAAATGTGGCTATTGGACTTTGCTATAGTCCCACTAGTGCAAAGACATTTGCAGAGCACGTCTGCCTGCATTGCACACTCCAACTCATTATAACTAAGCCATTATACTAGCAAACACTCAGTGTACCTAGTGGCATCCTAAACGTGGCTATTGGACTTTGCTATAGTCCCACTAGTGCAAAGACATTTGCAGAGCGCGTCTGCCTGCATTGCACACTCCAACTCATTATAACTAAGCCATTATACTAGCAAACACTCAGTGTACCTAGTGGCATCCTATACGTGGCTATTGGACTTTGCTATAGTCACACTAGTGCAAAGACATTTGCAGCACCTCTACCTGCATTGCACACTCCAACTCATTATAACTAAGCCATTATACTAGCAAACACTCAGTGTACCTAGTGGCATCCTAAACGTGGCTATTGGACTTTGCTATAGTCCCACTAGTGCAAAGACATTTGCAGAGCGCGTCTGCCTGCATTGCACACTCCAACTCATTATAACTAAGCCATTATACTAGCAAACACTCAGTGTACCTAGTGGCATCCTAAACGTGGCTATTGGACTTTGCTATAGTCCCACTAGTGCAAAGACATTTGCAGAGCGCGTCTGCCTGCATTGCACACTCCAACTCATTATAACTAAGCCATTATACTAGCAAACACTCAGTGTACCTAGTGGCATCCTAAACGTGGCTATTGGACTTTGCTATAGTCCCACTAGTGCTAAGACATTTGCAGAGCGCGCCTGCCTGCATTGCACACTCCAACTCATTATAACTAAGCCATTATACTAGCAAACACTCAGTGTACCTAGTGGCATCCTAAACGTGGCTATTGGACTTTGCTATAGTCCCACTAGTGCAAAGACATTTGCAGAGCGCGTCTGCCTGCATTGCACACTCCAACTCATTATAACTAAGCCATTATACTAGCAAACACTCAGTGTACCTAGTGGCATCCTAAACGTGGCTATTGGACTTTGCTATAGTCCCACTAGTGCAAAGACATTTGCAGAGCGCGTCTGCCTGCATTGCACACTCCAACTCATTATAACTAAGCCATTATACTAGCAAACACTCAGTGTACCTAATGGCATCCTAAACGTGGCTATTGGACTTTGCTATAGTCACACTAGTGCAAAGACATTTGCAGAGCGCGTCTGCCTGCATTGCACACTCCAACTCATTATAACTAAGCCATTATACTAGCAAACACTCAGTGTACCTAGTGGCATCCTAAACGTGGCTATTGGACTTTGCTATAGTCCCACTAGTGCAAAGACATTTGCAGAGCGCGTCTGCCTGCATTGCACACTCCAACTCATTATAACTAAGCCATTATACTAGCAAACACTCAGTGTACCTAGTGGCATCCTAAACGTGGCTATTGGACTTTGCTATAGTCCCACTAGTGCAAAGACATTTGCAGAGCGCGTCTGCCTGCATTGCACACTCCAACTCATTATAACTAAGCCATTATACTAGCAAACACTCAGTGTACCTAGTGGCATCCTAAACGTGGCTATTGGACTTTGCTATAGTCCCACTAGTGCAAAGACATTTGCAGAGCGCGTCTGCCTGCATTGCACACTCCAACTCATTATAACTAAGCCATTATACTAGCAAACACTCAGTGTACCTAGTGGCATCCTAAACGTGGCTATTGGACTTTGCTATAGTCCCACTAGTGCTAAGACATTTGCAGAGCGCGTCTGCCTGCATTGCACACTCCAACTCATTATAACTAAGCCATTATACTAGCAAACACTCAGTGTACCTAGTGGCATCCTAAACGTGGCTATTGGACTTTGCTATAGTCCCACTAGTGCAAAGACATTTGCAGAGCGCGTCTGCATGCATTGCACACTCCAACTCATTATAACTAAGCCATTATACTAGCAAACACTCAGTGTACCTAGTGGCATCCTAAACGTGGCTATTGGACTTTGCTATAGTCCCACTAGTGCAAAGACATTTGCAGAGCGCGTCTGCCTGCATTGCACACTCCAACTCATTATAACTAAGCCATTATACTAGCAAACACTCAGTGTACCTAGTGGCATCCTAAACGTGGCTATTGGACTTTGCTATAGTCACACTAGTGCAAAGACATTTGCAGAGCGCGTCTGCCTGCATTGCACACTCCAACTCATTATAACTAAGCCATTATACTAGCAAACACTCAGTGTACCTAGTGGCATCCTAAACGTGGCTATTGGACTTTGCTATAGTCCCACTAGTGCAAAGACATTTGCAGAGCACGTCTGCCTGCATTGCACACTCCAACTCATTATAACTAAGCCATTATACTAGCAAACACTCAGTGTACCTAGTGGCATCCTAAACGTGGCTATTGGACTTTGCTATAGTCCCACTAGTGCAAAGACATTTGCAGAGCGCGTCTGCCTGCATTGCACACTCCAACTCATTATAACTAAGCCATTATACTAGCAAACACTCAGTGTACCTAGTGGCATCCTAAACGTGGCTATTGGACTTTGCTATAGTCCCACTAGTGCAAAGACATTTGCAGAGCGCGTCTGCCTGCATTGCACACTCCAACTCATTATAACTAAGCCATTATACTAGCAAACACTCAGTGTACCTAGTGGCATCCTAAACGTGGCTATTGGACTTTGCTATAGTCACACTAGTGCAAAGACATTTGCAGAGCGCGTCTGCCTGCATTGCACACTCCAACTCATTATAACTAAGCCATTATACTAGCAAACACTCAGTGTACCTAGTGGCATCCTAAACGTGGCTATTGGACTTTGCTATAGTCCCACTAGTGCAAAGACATTTGCAGAGCACGTCTGCCTGCATTGCACACTCCAACTCATTATAACTAAGCCATTATACTAGCAAACACTCAGTGTACCTAGTGGCATCCTAAACGTGGCTATTGGACTTTGCTATAGTCACACTAGTGCAAAGACATTTGCAGAGCGCGTCTGCCTGCAGTGCACACTCCAACTCATTATAACTAAGCCATTATACTAGCAAACACTCAGTGTACCTAGTGGCATCCTAAACGTGGCTATTGGACTTTGCTATAGTCCCACTAGTGCAAAGACATTTGCAGAGCGCGTCTGCCTGCATTGCACACTCCAACTCATTATAACTAAGCCATTATACTAGCAAACACTCAGTGTACCTAGTGGCATCCTAAACGTGGCTATTGGACTTTGCTATAGTCCCACTAGTGCAAAGACATTTGCAGAGCACGTCTGCCTGCATTGCACACTCCAACTCATGATAACTAAGCCATTATACTAGCAAACACTCAGTGTACCTAGTGGCATCCTAAACGTGGCTATTGGACTTTGCTATAGTCCCACTAGTGCAAAGATATTTGCAGAGCACGTCTGCCTGCATTGCACACTCCAACTCATTATAACTAAGCCATTATACTAGCAAACACTCAGTGTACCTAGTGGCATCCTAAACGTGGCTATTGGACTTTGCTATAGTCACACTAGTGCAAAGACATTTGCAGAGCGCGTCTGCCTGCATTGCACACTCCAACTCATTATAACTAAGCCATTATACTAGCAAACACTCAGTGTACCTAGTGGCATCCTAAGCGTGGCTATTGGACTTTGCTATAGTCCCACTAGTGCAAAGACATTTGCAGAGCACGTCTGCCTGCATTGCACACTCCAACTCATTATAACTAAGCCATTATACTAGCAAACACTCAGTGTACCTAGTGGCATCCTAAACGTGGCTATTGGACTTTGCTATAGTCACACTAGTGCAAAGACATTTGCAGAGCACGTCTGCCTGCATTGCACACTCCAACTCATTATAACTAAGCCATTATACTAGCAAACACTCAGTGTACCTAGTGGCATCTTAACGTGGCTATTGGACTTTGCTATAGTCACACTAGTGCAAAGACATTTGCAGAGCGCGTCTGCCTGCATTGCACACTCCAACTCATTATAACTAAGCCATTATACTAGCAATTTTTGCTGCCAGTTTAAGGGCCGTAGTTGCATTGTCAGGGATATTTATTCTTTATTATTCTGCTGTTAATAAAGGTAGACCACCACTGCAATCTACACCACCTCTCAATTTTTACTACCACATTTTCAGTCCACAATCTTGTCGCAATCAACATGAGTGGCAAAATGACAGATGCTGGTGGAAAGGGGAAGAGGCGTGGTGGAAAAGGCAAAAAAGGTTTTGTCCGTGGGGAAGGTGGCAAAGCTCCATTATCATCTGCTGAAGATAGACCATCTACCAGCAAAAGTAAGATGTCTACTACTTACCGTGGACAATCCGATGTGCTCCCTTTTTTACGGACACGAACAACAGGAACAAAGGTAGATGATGGGCAAAAAAGGAAAATGCTTGAATGGATCTCAAGTGGTCCAACAAGTGCCCTCTCAGCCACTTCAAGTACCGCATCCAAAAAACACCAGTCCTCTGAGTTGTCATCCCAATCAAACTTGATTTCTCCCAGCTCTGAAGTCTCCATCAGCCCTGCACAGTATGGTGGAACTGAGATGGCTGAGTCTGCAGAGCTGTTCAGTCACACTATAGCCTGGGAATCAGAGGTCTGCTCCCAAGCTACAGTGAGTACAGAACAGGAAATGGTCTGCAGTGATGCCCAGAACCTTTGTGACTCTGATTCAGGCCGTGAGGACCAAGTTTCGGAGCATAATGTTGACCCTTTGTCACAAACTGTAACACCTGTGGTTATAGACAATGAGGAACATACTGATGAAGATGAGACTCAGATACCCGATTGGGATGACAACTTAAATATTCGGTCAGGGCAAGAAGAGGCTCAGTCTGAGGGGGAGGGGAGTGCAAACACAACAATTGATGATGAAGTTCTAGATCCCACCTACTGTCAACCCACAGTCAGGCACTCGAGGAGGTCAACAGAGGTGGTGGAGGAGGATGCAACTGATGACGAAGTTACCTTGCGCCTTCCTGGACAGAGTCGGAGTACTGGTAGCACGTCTACAACTGCATCCTCAGCCACCACTCTGCCTCTGAGCATTATTCGGGGTGGATCAACAGGTCGCATGGCCTCTAAGCCTTGCCTAGCCTGGTCCTTTTTTGACATAGAAAAAGATCGCCCAAATTATGTGATCTGTAAAATTTGTCATGGTTCTCTTAGTAGAGGTCAAAACCTCAGCAGTTTGACAACTTCTTCCATGAATCGTCACATGAATAAATATCATATGGCCCGGTGGGAAGCTCACCGTGCTGCAATGCGGCCTAGCGGAGCGAACCATCCACCGCCTGCCCCTTCCAGTGCATCCGTGCGCTCGTCATCTTCTAGGACTGTGGGGACAGCTGTCACACCTGTTTTTCCACCCACAACTTCCACCACTGTAACCGCAACAGGCAGTTTGCTTGGTAGGTCGTCAGTTGTTTTGGAAGGGGAAACAAGTGAGTGTGTACAGCTCTCTCAGACATCGATAGCACCAACTTTGGATGAAGGCAACATCATGTCTCCGCCTGCACTTTCCTCACAAACCTGCATTTTTCCAGGGACACCCTACTCAACACCGTCTACACACAGCAGCCAGATCTCTGTCCCTCAGATGTGGTCAACTAAAAGGCCACTTCCTGCGACCCATGACAAAGCTAAGAGGTTGACTCTATCCCTCTGTAAGCTGTTGGCTACCGAAATGCTGCCTTTCCGCCTAGTGGACACACAGGATTTTAGAGACCTTATGTCTGTCGCTGTGCCCCAGTACCAGATGCCTAGTCGCCACTACTTCTCTAAGAAAGGTGTGCCCGCGCTACACCAGCATGTCGCACACAACATCACCGCTTCCTTGAGAAACTCTGTGTGTGAACGGGTGCATTTCACCACCGATACTTGGACCAGTAAGCATGGACAGGGACGTTACATGTCGCTGACTGGGCACTGGGTAACTATGGTGATAGATGGTGAAGGGTCTGCTGCACAAGTCTTGCCGTCCCCACGACTTGTGTGTCAATCCTCTGTCTGTCCAAGTTCCGCCACTGCTTCTGCATCCTCCACCTCATCTGGGTCCTCCACCTCCGCCCCAAGCCTGCCTGGTCAGGCCACCAGCGTTCTCACTGCGCAGAAGGAATCACGCACCCCTCATTACTATGCTGGCAGCAAAGCGCAACGGCATCAGGCGGTCTTTAGCTTGACATGTCTTGGGAATAAGAGTCACACAGCTGAGGAGTTGTGGTCAGCTTTGCGGTCCGAGTTTAATAAATGGTTGTCTCCACTCAACCTGCAGCCTGGTAAGGCCGTGTGCGACAATGCTGCAAACCTGGGTGCGGCCCTTCGCCTGGGCAAGGTGACACACGTACCTTGTATGGCTCACGTGTTGAACCTTGTCGTCCAGCAATTTTTAACACACTATCCCGGCCTAGATGGCCTTCTGAACAGGGCACGAAAACTGTCTGCTCACTTCCGCCGTTCAAGCGCTGCAGCTGAGCGACTTGCATCGCTCCAGAAGTCTTTCGGCCTGCCGGTTCATCGCCTGAAATGCGATGTGGCGACACGCTGGAATTCAACTCTCCACATGTTACAGCGACTGTGGCAGCACCGCCGTGCCCTGGTGCAATACGTCATGACGTATAGCCTGGGCCAACGAGATGCAGAGGTGGGGCAGATCACCCTGATGGAGTGGTCTCAGATCAAGGACCTATGCACCCTTCTGCACAGTTTCGACATGGTGACGAATATGTTTAGCGCTGACAATGCCATTATCAGCATGACGATTCCAGTCATTTACATGCTGGAACACACGCTAAACACTATTCGGAGTCAGGGGGTGGGACAACAGGAAGGGGATGAACTACAGGAGGATTCATATGCGCAAGACACAACAACATCACCAAGGTCCAGACGTTCATCATCACCAAGGCGCCAGGCATGGGAGCATGGGGGACAGGGATCAACAAGGGCACATGGTAGCAGGCGAGATGTTGAGGAAGGTGCAGGAGGACATGAAGAAATGGAGGACGAACTGTCCATGGACATGGAAGACTCAGCAGATGAGGGAGACCTTGGTCAAATTTCAGTTGAAAGAGGTTGGGGGGAGATGTCAGAGGAAGAAAGAACGGTTAGCACCTCTATGCCACAAACACAGCGTGGACTTGGTCCGCATGGCTGCGCAAGACACATGAGTGCCTTCTTGTTGCACTACCTCCAACATGACCCTCGTATTGTCAAAATTAGTAGTGATGATGACTACTGGCTTGCCACACTATTAGATCCCCGGTACAAGTCCAAATTTTGTGACATAATTCCAGCCATAGAAAGGGACGCACGTATGCAGGAGTATCAGCAGAAGCTGTTACTCGATCTTAGATCCGCTTTTCCACCAAACAACCGTGCAGGTGCAGGGAGTGAATCTCCCAGTTGTAACTTGACAAACATGGGACGGTCTCGTCATCTTCAACAGTCTACACGTACCAGTAGGACCGTATCTGGTGCTGGTAACAGCAATTTTATGGAATCTTTTCATAATTTTTTTAGACCCTCCTTTGCAAGGCCACCAGAGACAACAAGTCTGACACATAGTCAACGGCTGGAGAGGATGATACAGGAGTATCTCCAAATGAACATCGATGCCATGACTTTGCAAATGGAGCCTTGCTCCTTTTGGGCTTCAAACCTAGAAAAATGGCCAGAGCTCTCAACTTACGCCTTGGAGATTTTGTCGTGTCCAGTTGCCAGCGTTGTCTCTGAACGTGTCTTCAGTGCTGCTGGGTGTGTGCTGACAGATAAGCGCACGCGTCTGTCTAGTGACAATGTGGACAGACTGACGTTCATCAAAATGAACAAGTCATGGATCCAGAAGGAATTTACAACCCCTGTGTCATCCTGGGGAGAGTAAATGCTTGTGGATTTGGAATGTGCGTGATGCAAATCTAGCTGTGAAGTGTACAACTAGGGCACAAGTGCTGCCACTGAATGGGTGGGTGTGTGTGGGGCACAATTTTTGGAAAAAAAGGGAGACTCCGCTTGGAGTAACCCTTGCTTACATTGTTTTTAAAAGAAGCCAAGATGAACAAGTCATGGTTCAGCAAAGACTTTATCTACCTACCCCGGTGTCATCCTGGGGACGGTTAATTATGGCGTATTTTTGAATGTGCTTGATGCAAATCAAAACATCCTGTTTGCAACTAGGGCCCAAGTGCTGCCACTGATGGGGTGGGTGTCTGTGTGGCCCAATTTTTGGAAAAAAGGGAGACTCCGCTTGGAGTAACCCTTGCTTGCTGTGTTTTTAAAAGAAGCCAAGATGAACAGAGCTGGGATCAGGAAAGACTTTGCTACCTACCCTGGTGTCATCCTGGGGACGGTTAATTATGGCGTATTTTTGAATGTGCTTGATGCAAATCTAGCTGTGAAGTGTACAACTAGGGCACAAGTGCTGCCACTGAATGGGTGGGTGTGTGTGGGGCACAATTTTTGGAAAAAAAGGGAGACTCCGCTTGGAGTAACCCTTGCTTACATTGTTTTTAAAAGAAGCCAAGATGAACAAGTCATGGTTCAGCAAAGACTTTATCTACCTACCCCGGTGTCATCCTGGGGACGGTTAATTATGGCGTATTTTTGAATGTGCTTGATGCAAATCAAAACATCCTGTTTGCAACTAGGGCCCAAGTGCTGCCACTGATGGGGTGGGTGTCTGTGTGGCCCAATTTTTGGAAAAAAGGGAGACTCCGCTTGGAGTAACCCTTGCTTGCTGTGTTTTTAAAAGAAGCCAAGATGAACAGAGCTGGGATCAGGAAAGACTTTGCTACCTACCCTGGTGTCATCCTGGGGACGGTTAATTATGGCGTATTTTTGAATGTGCTTGATGCAAATCTAGCTGTGAAGTGTACAACTAGGGCACAAGTGCTGCCACTGAATGGGTGGGTGTGTGTGGGGCACAATTTTTGGAAAAAAAGGGAGACTCCGCTTGGAGTAACCCTTGCTTACATTGTTTTTAAAAGAAGCCAAGATGAACAAGTCATGGTTCAGCAAAGACTTTATCTATCTACCCCGGTGTCATCCTGGGGACGGTTAATTATGGCGTATTTTTGAATGTGCTGGATGCAAATCAAAACATCCTGTTTGCAACTAGGGCCCAAGTGCTGCCACTGATGGGGTGGGTGTCTGTGTGGCCCAATTTTTGGAAAAAAGGGAGACTCCGCTTGGAGTAACCCTTGCTTGCTGTGTTTTTAAAAGAAGCCAAGATGAACAGAGCTGGGATCAGGAAAGACTTTGCTACCTACCCTGGTGTCATCCTGGGGACGGTTAATTATGGCGTATTTTTGAATGTGCTTGATGCAAATCTAGCTGTGAAGTGTACAACTAGGGCACAAGTGCTGCCACTGAATGGGTGGGTGTGTGTGGGGCACAATTTTTGGAAAAAAAGGGAGACTCCGCTTGGAGTAACCCTTGCTTGCTGTGTTTTTAAAAGAAGCCAAGATGAACAGAGCTGGGATCAGGAAAGACTTTGCTACCTACCCTGGTGTCATCCTGGGGACGGTTAATTATGGCGTATTTTTGAATGTGCTTGATGCAAATCTAGCTGTGAAGTGTACAACTGGGGCACAAGTGCTGCCACTGAATGGGTGGGTGTGTGTGGGGCCCAATTTTTGGAAAAAAGGGAGACTCCGCTTGGAGTCACCTTGCGGTGTTTTACATGACTTTAGAAGGGCGTGCCATGCCTATATCTGTGTCTCCTCCTCTTTTTCCTTGTCCAGCTCTTTTGTTTTTGCATAAGTATATGTCCTTGTCACTTTCCCATGTGTTTGTGTTGTGTTGTGAGTTGTTTGTGACCTTTTGGACACCTTTGAGGGTGTTTTCTAGGTGTTTTTATGTGTTTGTGATTGCCTGCCATTGTTTCCTATGCAGTTCGAGTTCGGTTCGTGGAACGTTTGACGAGCCGAACTCGAACGGGACCTCCGTTCGGCGAACCGACCTCGAGCCGAACCGGGACCGGTTCGCTCATCTCTACTCCTTACCTGCGTTCCGCCTGTAATGAGGAAGGAAGGAGGTGGGCGGGATTTTTACGTCCTGCTCATCTCCGCCCCTCCGCTTCTATTGGCCGCCTGCTGTGTGACGTCGCTGTGACGCCGCACAGCCCGTCCACTTAGGAAGGAGGCGGGTCGCCGGTCAGAGCGACGTCTCAGGGCAGATAAGTGCATGTGAAGCTGCCGTAGCAATAATGTTCGCTACAGCAGCTATCACAAGAGATCGCAGCTGCGACAGGCGCGGGGACTATCACGCTCGGCATCGCTACAATCGGCTAGCATTGTCGCAGCGTGCAAAGTACCCCTAAATCCCTATCTATTTAGTGCCAAAATGTAATTTTTTTTAATAGATGGTGTAGTTAGGGAAAGATAGGAAATTATTAATGCCAGTATAACTGTAAAGGCCCTGTCACACAGAGAGATAAATCTGCGGTAGATCTGTGGTTGCAGTGAAATTGTGGACAATCAGTGCCAGGTTTGTGGCTGTGTACAAATGGAACAATATGTCCATGATTTCACTGCAACCACAGATCTGCCAAAGATTTATCTCTGTGTGTGACGGGGCCTTTATTCTCTCTTTTTTTCCCCTTTTGATAACACTTTGTTTGAGATTCCCAGTGCATGGTGCATGCTGGGATACTCAAACAAGAGGTGATCAGGGGGCTGAGGCAGCAGTCACTGCCGCAGCCTCTGACTCCTCCCTGAAATTAAGCACCATCAGTGATTTCAACTAGGGCTGTACTAGTCCCTGCATGATGTGCTCTGTCCGATGTGCACAATGACAGCACACGCTCTGATGCCGGCTCAGATCTGCAGTAATGAGCTGGCACCAGAACAGTGTCAGAATATCCAGCGTACAAAGACCAGGCGATGTCACTGGTCTCCGCACGCCAGGTATTGTGACATTGGTGCCAGCTCGTTATTGCTGATCTGAGCCAGCAATAGAGCACGCGGTATCATTATGCACATCGCACAGTGCATGGAGACTAGCCCAACCCCTGAAACAAGAGTCACTGATGACGCTTCATTTCAGGGAGGGGCAGAGGCTGCGGCAATGACTGCAGCCTCTGCCTCATGGTAACACTTCTATTGAGTATCCCAGCATGCACCATGCTCTAGGATTCTCAAAAGAAGCATTATCAAAAAGGTCCATTAATTCTTAGCAGATTGGTGCAGTAATGTGTCCTGAGACTCGCATAGGTGAAGTGCACGGCTCAGGAGACAGGACTTTGACTTTCTACTGAATCCGCGCTGCTCTGTCTGCTCTTCTGCACTTTTCTAATAGGTCTTTGGAGCAATTGAGGGGGACTCGGGACCAGGTTCCCCTCAGATCTGCTCAAAATTAATTACCCTAAAACATATAAAATAATTTCTATAACATTAAGTCTCTCTTTAAGGTGCGTTTACACTGCAACTGTTTATCGGCCTACCTCAACAAGCTGTCAATCACCGGAGGGAGGAGCAAAATATTTGTTAATATAGTGACATTTTTATGATTAAAAGGTAATCTGTCACCCACAAAATGCCGATTACCATGCACAAACATTCATTATAGGGAACATCGCCCATAGAAAAATCATACCATGTGTATACAGCCCATACAGAAATCATACCAGGTGTATACAGCCCATACAGAAATCACACAGGTGTATACAGCCCATACAGAAATCACAGCAGGTGTATACAGCCCATACAGAAATCACACCAGGTGTATACAGCCCATACAGAAATCACACCAGGTGTATACAGCCCATACAGAAATCACACCAGGTATATATAGAGCATACACAAATCACACCAGGTGTATACAGCCCATACAGAAATCACACCAGGTGTATACAGCCCAACTTAACATTTGATAAAAGATTCACTTTTGTTTATGGCATAGGCCATGCCAATAGTGCACAATGCCCCCCCCACTGCCAAAAAAAAAAGAAATAAAAGATTTTTCATTATTAGGTTACACTGTATCTAACTTCTATGATTTTTATATGGGCTATGTTCCCTAAAAAAATGTTTGTACAGTTTAATTGGCATTTAGGGGAAGAGTTGAGCGCGGTTCGTCGTTCATGGTTCTCAAGTTCATGGTTCGAGTGATTTTGGGGGGTGTTCTAGATAGAACTAGAACTCGAGCTTTTTGCTAAAAGTTTGTTAGAACCGTTCTCGAACGTAACTCGAGCTAACAGCCAAAAGCCAAGCTAATTAGTAGCTGGCTTTTCGCTGTAATAGTGTGAGTCACTCTGTGACTCACACTATTATGAAATTTCAGCGTATAGTGTGCGGGGACTGCGCGTTGAGATCACTGCTGCTGGGATAATGGCGATCGCCATTTTTTTTTTTTTCTTTTCTTCCTTCCCTGAGCACGCGTGTAGTGGGGCGGCCAGCATGTCAGCCAATCCCAGACACACACACAGCTAAGTGGACTTTTAGCCAGACAAGCAAGGGCATGTGTCATAGGATGTCCATGTCACATGTCCCTGCATTATAAAAACGTGTATCTGCCCGTCTGGTCGCCATTATTTGCCTTCTGCGTCTGGGTGTCAGTCACCGCAGACGCAGCTCCTGTCGCCGATCCTGCTGTGTACGCTCTACACACAGCGCTATACAGAATAGGGATAGAAGTTTCTTTCAGCCCTTTTAAGGGCTAATTACAGCAGGCTCAGAGCCATAGGTGACAGTCAGGTCCGTGGAAACAGTTTTTAACAGCTACAGATAAGAGCGTCTGTGTAGCTAAGCTCAGGGACTTCCTTGCTGCATTTCACCATTAGGAGGGATAGAAAGTGAGGCTTCCTTTCCTCTACACTGACCCACAACCCGGCCACTGTACCCTCCTGCCCTTTCTAGCAAAGCCATTTTAATTGCAGAGTGCTGCCAGTTAGTGGCATCCTAAAAGTGGCTGTTGGACTACATTAGTGTCCCACTGGTGCAAAGCATTTGCAGCACCTCTGCATTGCACTGTCAAACTCATTTTTACTAAGCTATTAGAATAGCAAACTGTGCTGCCAGTTTAAGGGCCATAATTGCATTGTCAGGGATAGTTATTGTTGTTTATTCTGCTGTCAATAAAGGTAGACCACCGCTGCAATCTACACCACCTCTCAATTTTTACCACCACATTTTAAGTGCACAATCTTGTCGCAATCAAAATGAGTGGCAAAATGACAGATGCTGGTGGAAAGGGGAACATGCGTGTTGGAAAAGGAAAAAAAAGTGTTTGTCCGTGGGGAAGGTGGGAAAGCTCCATTAACATCTGCTGAAGATAGGCCATCTTCACGCAAAAGTAAGATGTCTACTACTTACTGTGGACAATCCGATGTGCTCCCTTTTTTACGGACACGAACAACTGGAACAAAGGTAGATGATGGCCAAAAAAAGAAAATGCTTGAATGGATCTCAAGTGGTCCAACAAGTGCCCTCTCCGCCACCTTAACTACCGCATCCAAAAACATCAGTCCTCTGAGTTGTCATCCCAATCACACTTGCTTTCTCCCAGCTTTCAAGTCTCCATCCGCCCTGCACAGTATGGTGGAACAGAGATGGCTGAGTCTGCAGAGCTGTTCAGTCACACTATAGCCTGGGAATCAGAGGTCTGCTCCCAAGCTTCAGTGAGTACAGACCAGGAAATGGTCTGCAGTGATGCCCAGAACCTTTGTGACTCAGATTCAGGCCGTGATGACCAAGTTTCTGAGCATAATGTTGACCCTTATTCACAAACTGTAACACGTGTTGTAATAGACAATGAGGAACATACTGATGACGATGAGATGCAGATACCAGATTAGGATGACAACTTAAATAATCGTTCAGGGCAGGAAGAGGCTCGGTCTGAGGGTGAGGGGAGTGCAAACACAACGCTTGATGCGGAAGTTCTAGATCCACCTACTGTCAACCCACAGTCAGGCACTCGAGGAGGTCAACAGAGGCGGTGGAGGAGGATGTAACTGACGACGAAGTTACCTTGCGCCTTCCTGGACAGAGGAGGAGTACTGGTAGCACGTCTACAACTGCATCCTCAGCCACCACTCTGCCTCTGAGCACTAGTCGGGGTGGCTCAGCAGGTCGCATGTCCTCTAAGCCTTGCCTAGCCTGGTTCTTTTTTGACCTTGCAAAGGATCGCCCAAATCATGTGATCTGTAAAATTTGTCGGGAATCTGTTAGTAGAGGCAAAAACCTCAGCAGTTTGACAACTTCTTCCATGAATCGTCACATGAATAAATATTATATGTCCCAGTGGGAAGCTCACCGTGCTGCAATGCGGCCTAGCGGAGCAGACCATCCACCGCCTGCCCCTTCCAGTGCATCCGCGCGCTCCTCATCTTCTAGGACTGTGGGGACACCTGTCACACCTGGTTTTCCACGCACAACTTCCACCACTGTAACCGCAACAGGCAGTTTGCTTGGTAGGTCGTCAGTTGGTTTGGAAGGGGAAACAAGTGCGTGTGTACAGCTCTCTCAGACATCGATAGCACCAACGTTGGATGAAGGCAACATCATGTCTACGCCTGCACTTTCCTCACAAAGCTGCATTTTTTCAGGGACACCCTACTCACCACCGTCTACACACAGCAGCCAGATCTCTGTCCCTCAAATGTGGACAAATAAAAGGCCATTTCCTGCGACCCATGACAAAGCTAAGAGGTTGACGTTATCCCTCTGTAAGCTCTTGGCTACCGAAATGCTGCCTTTCATCCTGGTGGACACACAGGATTTTAGAGACCTTATGTCTGTCGCTGTGCCTCAGTACCAGATGCCCAGTCTCCACTACTTCTCTCAGGCCACCAGCGTTGTAACTGCGCAGAAGGAATCACGCACCCCTCATTACTATGCTGGCAGCAGAGCGCAACAGCATCAGGCGGTCTTTATCTTGAAATGTCTTGGAAATAAGAGTCACACAGTGGCTGAGTTGTGGGCAGCTCTGGAGACTGAGTTTGGTAAATGGTTGTCTCCACTCAACCTGCAGCCTGGTAAGGCCGTGTGCGACAATGCTGCAAACCTGGGTGCGGCCCTTCGGCTGGGCAAGGTGACACACGTGCCTTGTATGGCTCACGTGTTGAACCTTGTTGTCCATCAATTTTTAACACACTATCCCGGCCTTTTATGGCCTTCTGAACAGGGCACGAAAACTGTCTGCTCACATCCGCCGTTCAACCGCCGCAGCTGAGCGACTTGCATCGCTCCAGAAGTCTTTCGGCCTGCCGGTTCATCGCCTGAAATGTGATGTGCCGACACACTGGAATTCGACTCTCCACATGTTACAGCGAATGTGGCAGCACCGCCGAGCCCTGGTGCAATACGTCATGACGTATAGCCTGTGCCAACGAGATGCAGAGGTGGGGCAGATTACCCTGATGGAGTGGTCTCAGATCAAGGACCTATGCACCCTTCAGCACAGTTTCGACATGGCGACGAATATGTTTAGCGCTGACAATGCCATTATCAGCATGACAATTCCAGTCATTTACATGCTGGAGCACACGCTAAACACTATTCGGAGTCAGGGGGTGGGACAACAGGAAGGGGAGGAACTACAGGAGGATTCATATGCGCAAGGGACAACAACATCACCAAGGGCCAGACGTTCCTCATCACCAAGGCGGCAGGCATGAGACCATGGGGGACAGGGATCAACAAGGGCGCATGGTAGCAGGCGAAATGTTGAGGAAGGTGCAGGAGAACATGAAGAAATGGAGGACGAACTGTCCGTGGACATGGAAGACTCAGTGGATGATGGAGACCTTGGTCAAATTTCAGTTGAAAGAGGTTGGGGGGAGATGTCAGAGGAAGAAAGTACGGTTAGCACCTCTGTGCCACAAACACAGCGTGGACTTGGTCTGCATGGCTGCGCAAGACACATGAGCGCCTTCTTGCTGCACTACCTCCAACATGACCCTCGTATTGTCAAAATTAGAAGTGATGATGACTACTGGCTTGCCACACTATTAGATCCCCGGTACAAGTCCAAATTTTGTGACATAATTCCAGCCATAGAAAGGGACGCACGTATGCAGGAGTATCAGCAAAAGCTGTTACTCGATCTTAACTCGGCTTTTCCACCAAACAACCGTGGTGCACGGAGTGAATCTCCCAGTTGTAACTTGACAAACATGGGACGGTCTCGTCATCTTCAACAGTCTACCCGTACCAGCAGCACCGTATCTGATGCTGGTAACAGCAATTTTATTGAATCTTTTCATAATTTTTTTAGACCATCCTTTGCAAGGCCACCAGAGACAACAAGTCTGACACATAGTCAACGGCTGGAGAGGATGATAAAGCAGTATCTCCAAATGAACATCGATGCCATGACTTTGCAAATGGAGTCTTGCTCATTTTGGGCTTCAATTCTTGAAAAATGGCCAGAGCTCTTCACTTACGCCTTGGAGATCTTGTCGTGTCCAGCTGCCAGCGTAGTCTCTGAACGTGTCTTCAGTGCTGCTGGGTGTGTGCTGACAGATAAGCATGTGGACAGACTAACGTTCATCAAAATGAACAAGTAATGGATCCACAAGGAATTTACTACCCCTGTGTCATCCTGGGGAGAGTAAATACTTGTGGATTTGGAATGTGCTTGATGCAAATCAAAACATCCTGTTTCCAACTAGGGCACAAGTGCTGCCACTGATGGGGTGTCTGTGTGGCCTAATTTTTGGAAAAAAAGGGAGACTCTGCTTGGAGTAACCCTTGCTGTGTTTTTAAAAAGGAGCCAAGATGAACAAGTCATGGTTCAGCAAAGACTTTGCTACCTACCCCGGTGTCATCCTGGGGACGATTAAGGATGGCATATTTTTGAATGTGCTTGATGAAAATCTACCTCTGAAGTGTACAACTGGGGCACAAGTGCTGCCACTGATGGGGTGTCTGTGTGGCCCAATTTTTGGAAAAAAGGGAGGCTCCGCTTGGAGTAACCCTTGCTTACAGTGTTTCTAAACATGATCCAAGATGAACAGATCTGGGATCAGGAAAGACTTTGCTACCTACCCCGGTGTCATCCTGGGGACGGTTAAGGATGGAGTATTTTTGAATGTGCTTGATGCAAATCTAGCTGTGAAGTGTACAACTGGGGCACAAGTGCTGCCACTGAAGGGGTGGGTGTCTGTGTGGCCCAATTTTTGGAAAAAAGGGAGACTCCGCTTGGAGTCAAGTTGCGGTGTTTTACATGATTTTAGAAGGGCATGCCATGCCTATATTTGTGTCTCCTCCTCTTTTTCCTCGTCCAGCTGTTTAGTTTTCGCATGAGTATTTGTCCTTGTCACTCTCCCATGTGTTTGTGTTGTGTTGTGAGTTGTTTGTCACCTTTTGGACACCTTTGAGGGTGTTTTCTAGGTGTTTTTGTGTGTTTGTGATTGCCTCCCATTGTTTCCTATGGGTTCGAGCGGTTCGCCGAACCGTACTCGAACCTGACCTCGGTTCGGCGAACCAAGCTCGAGCCGAACCGAGATCGGTTCGCTCATCTCTATTTAGGGGGGGGGGGTGACAGACTCCTCAATATCTTTCTTGGCCGCACATTGTCCTGTGAACACATGCTGCCAAGAACAATGCTATTCTATGTGCACAGGACGGTCATGTTAAAGGGAACCTATGAGCAGAAATTTTGCAATAAACCTAAAAGATTCCCCCTCTGCAGCTCCTGGGCTACATTCTGGAAAGGTTCCTGTTGTTATTGTGCCCCCTTTGAGATCAAAATAAATACTTTATAACGTCTTACCTTTTTGTATGCAAATCTTTTTTTATGTGTATGGGAGCGGGCTCTCTTGCGTCCGTTAGTCGCCCTCCTGACGCTTTACGCCGTCCCCCATCGCTCATTTCCATAACTGAGGACGCCGCCCAGTGCTCAAGAGGTCCCCGCGCATGCCCAGTGCCACTCTCACGGGACTGAGCATTGAGCACAGTGTGACCGCTGGTGACGTGATTGCGCAGGCGTGAGATTATGGGCGGCGCTGTGATTGTCATTAGCAAGTATTCGCCCATAAGCTTTTCCCTCTGCCTCCACCGTTATGCTGCTCCGCTCCTCACATCTATTTCCTGCTCCAGGGAAAGATAGGTAAGAGGTGACGTTGGTTCATCTGGCCAGCGCTTGCGCAGAACGGTGGAGGCAGAGGGGAAAACGCGGGCATGAGATTATGGGCGGGTACCTGCTGATGACAATCACAGCGCCGCCCATAATCTCACGCCTGCGTAATCAAGTCACCAGCGGTCACACTGTGCACAATGTTCAGTCCCGCGTGAGTGGCACGGCGCATGCGCGAGACTTCGGAAGCACTGGGCGGGGTCCTCAGTTATGGAAATGAGCGATGGGGGATGGCGTAAAGCGGCAGGAGGGCGACTAACAGACGCAAGAGAGCCCGCCCCTGTGTACATAAAAAAAGATTTACATACAAAAAAAGGTAAGACTTTATAAAGTATTTATTTTGGTCTCAAAGGGGGCACAATAGAAACAGGAACCTTTCCAGAATGCAGCCCAGGAGCTGCAGAGGGGGATTCTTTTAGGTTTATTGCAAAATTTCTGCTGACAGGTTCCCTTTAAAGATCGTACTGTGCACATGAAAGTGCGGTCACAGGCTGAGCAGCTATTAAACCACTGACGATCTGCTGGATTTAGATCAGCGATTGCTTAAAACCTGCATTAGCCAATGTGTTTAGCCATCACCTGCATTTATCCAGCCTCAGACATCGGTACCTCACAGGTCCTAGTGCCATGATGACTTTACATCCACAGCTCATCTCTGCAGACCTCCATCTTCTCTGCTCTTCTGCTGCACATCATGACAGTGCCCTTAAAAATAACATAACATTATAAAAATAATTACCCATGCTGTTCCCTAAATAAGCCCCCAAAATAAATAACTGTCCCTCACTTTAATCCCTGCACAAAAAAAATGACCCCCACACTGTCTATATTATCGTACATGGCTTCCACACTGCCCTCTTTATATACCACACAGTTTCCCCCAATGAGTTACACCCACTACACCCTCCTCACTTATGAACTACGATCTCCAAAGTGTCTGCACCACATGCTGCCCCCTATTCAAACTGTCTCCCACACATTAGACGTCTCCATACTGAGCCCACCCCATGCTGCCCCCTTTTCCATACTGAGCCCACCATACACTGCCCCTTTTCCACAGTGATTCCACCCCGCAGGCTGTCCCCTACCCCATACAGATCACACCCCATGCTGTGAGCCCACACAGAGCCAACTCCATGCACCCTCTATCATACAGAGCGCTTCTTATGCTGCTGCCCTTGCCCCATAGAGTTAACACCCCATGCTGTGGGCCCACAGAGATCCCATCCCCCCCCCACCCTTTTCCCATACAGCACTCTCCCTATGATGCTGCCCCCTGGTCCACACCCCCTGCTCCCCATTTTCCCATACAGAGCGCTCCCTATGCTGCTGCCCCGTGGTCCACACAGATCTCACTCCATGCACCCCCTTTTCCCATACAGAGTGCTCCCTATGCTGCTGCCCCTGTCCCATAGAGATCCTACTCCATGCACCCCCTTATCCCATACAGAGCGCTCCACAAGCTGCTGCCCCTGTCCCATAGAGATCCCACTCCATGCACCCCCTTTTCCTATACAGAGCACTCCCTATCCTACTGCCCCTGTCACATAGAGGTCACACCCCATGCACCCCCTTTCTCAAACCGAGTGCTCCTTATGCGGCTGCCCCTGTCCCACCATCTTCGGCTCTACAGCGCTTAACGGCTCCGGTTACTTCTCTCCTCTTCAGCGGCACTCAGTCTGCAGAGACGTCATCGTGCTGCCAGTGATGTCATCCGTAAGCGCGTCAGGCCAAAGAACAGATTGCCGCTCCTGACCCCGGAAGTGCTGGCGCGCAAGGAGCAGGTACGGAGGGTGATTTGTATTATCGTCTTAAAGATGCTAATACAAATTAATTCTGGGACCACCAACTAACCCCCCTCCCGCAAAGACTCCAGTTTTAGTAATGAGTCTGGGGAAGGGAGGGAAATTTAAAAAAAAGATATTTTTTTTACTCTTGCGCCTGGCGCCACCCCCCCACGACCTGCCGCCCCAGGCACCGGACATCCGGTGCCTAATGGTAAATACGGCCCTGGCTGTATGCCACCCAACCCAGTAATGTGTATGCCCCCAGAGTTGTATACTACCCCTTTAACATTTATGCCCCCCAGGAATATGTATACACCTCGGTAACATGTATACACCCCACTAATGTCTATGCCCCCAGCCCCTCCTGTCATTTATATACTGTATCCTCCAGCCCTTACTGTGATGTATATATTGTAGCCCAAGCTCTTCCTGTGATGTATATATAGCAGTCTGTGTGCACTGTGTGCGGCCATGTCTGTTAGTGACGGCCATCACGCAGTGCAACACATCCCCATGCCCTAGAGGAGCTGGATGGAGACAAGCAGGGGAGGTGAATGCGGCTGCTGCCGGATTCCCCATATTAATAATATCTCTAATGTGTTTGTGTGTGTATGTATGATGTGCATCTATGTATGTCAGTGTATATGACTGTGTATAGATTTACGTCTGTTTATATGTATTTTTCTTAATTTCTCATTAAATACCGTATTTTTTGTTTTACAAGACGCACCGGATTATAAGACGCTCCCCAAATTTAGAGTAAAAATAAAAAATTGGGTCCGTCTAATAATCCGGTGGTGTCTTACCAGAGAGGGGGGCTGGCAGAGGAGCGGGGGTCACAGGAGGCAGGGGCGGTAGTGGAGTACAGCGATGCTGTGAGTGGGTCAGAGTGGGGCCCAGATACTCACTGCATGGCTGCTCTGTGCTGGGCTGGTCTGTTCGGCTCTGTGTGGGCAGGGCTGTATTTTGCCTTCATGCTGCCCTAGGCACTTTAAGTGGTCGCGCCCCTTAGTGACAACGTAAAACTGAGTTTTCGCACACGACATCTGTTTAAGGCAGATCTACTCTGTAAAACACTTTAAAAAGTATCAATGAGAAACGTAGGGCACTAACCCCCCCCCCCCAATGGGGATCACCACAGGCACATCAAAACATAGCATGAGTATAAAATATTCCCAGCACACCGTCCCTACTTATATACTGTGACTGTGACACTGCCCCTAATAAACTAAAACACCACACTGCCTCCCTTATAAATTATACCCACAACACCTTCCTCGATTATGAAATATGATCTGTACATTGTGAGGAGGGAGCAGCATGATGTGAGGACAATGTCCCATGCATGCTGCCTCCTCCTCACAGTGTCCCATGCATGCTGCCCCCTCCTCAGTGTCCCATGCATGCTGCCCCTTCCTCACAGTGTCCCATGCATGCTGCCCCCTCCTCACAGTGTCCCATGCATGCTGCCCCCTCCTCACAGTGTCCCATGCATGCTGCCCCCTCCTCACAGTGTCCCATGCATGCTGCCCCCTCCTCACAGTGTCCCATGCATGCTGCCCCCTCCTCACAGTGTCCCATGCATGCTGCCCCCTCCTCACAGTGTCCCATGTATGCTGCCCCCTCCTCAGTGTCCCATGCATGCTGCCCCCTCCTCAGTGTCCCATGCATGCTGCCCCCTCCTCACAGTGTCCCATGCATGCTGCCCCCTCCATGAGCTCCTAATGCTGCCTTCCTCTTTTCCATAATGATACCTCCATGCTGCCCCACTCATGCTAAGACCACCACACTAAAGTTTATGCTGAGACATCCCCCACACACACACACACTACTCCACTCTTGATATTGACTCCCCTACATTGCTCCACTCCATACTGATCCCACACATGCTGCCCCTTCTCCATAATGAGCTCCCAATGCTGCCCCCCTCTTATTCTGAGTCCTTACACTCCCCCCACCCAATCGATTTTGTCAATGCACTATCCCTCAACCCTTGTCCTCTGTCTCTAGCATTAGCCCCTCTCTCCCCCAGCATCAGCCTCCCCCCAGTCTCAGCCTCAGTCTCCCTCCAGCCTCCCACCAGTCTCAGCCTCAGACTCCCTCCAGCCTCCCCCCAGTCTCAGCCTCCCTCCAGTCTCAGCCTCCCCCCAGCCTCAGCCTCCCCCCAGCCTCCCCCCAGCCTCAGCCTCCCCACAGCCTCAACCTCCCTCCAGCCTCCCCCCAGTCTCAGCCTCAGCCTCCCTCCAGCCTCCCCCCAGTCTCAGCCTCAACCACCCTCCATCCTCCCTCCAGTCTCAGCCTCAGCCTCCCTCCAGCCTCCCCCCAGCCTTAGCCTCCCTCCAGCCTCCCCCCAGCCTCAGCCTCCCACAAGCATCCCCCCAGCCTCAGCCTCCCTCCAGCCTCCCCCCAGTCTCAGCCTCCCTCCAGCCTCCCCCCAATCTCAGCCTCAGCCTCCCTCCAGCCTCCCCCCAGTCTCAGCCTCAGCCTCCCTCCAGCCTCCCCCCAGTCTCAGCCTCAGCCTCCCTCCAGCCTCCCCCAGTCTCAGTCTCAGCCTCCCTCCAATCTCAGCCTCCCTCCAGCCTCCCCCCAGCCTCCCTCCAGCCTCCCCCAGCCTCAGCCTCCTCCCAGCCTCAGCCTCCCCCCAGTCTCAGCCTCAGCCTCCCTCCAGCCTCCCCCCAGTCTCACCCTCCCTCCAGCCTTCCCCCAGTCTCAGCCTCACTCCAGTCTCAGCCTCAGCCTCCCTCCAGTCTCAGCCTAAGCCTCCCTCCAGCCTCCCCCCAGCCTCAGCCTCCTCCCAGCCTCAGCCTCCCTCCAGCCTCCCCCCAGTCTCACTAAACACAAACTTGGCGCCGGATTACCGGCCAAGAATGAAGTGAATAAATCCAATTTATTATGAAATATTATTTTATTATCAATAAACTAGAAGGTGGCCCGATTCTACGCATCAGGTATTCTAGAATTTACGTATTGTGTAGTTCATGTATGATTTTTGTTATATATATAGATGTTGTTGTGTGTAGTTACCAAGTGTTTGTGTAGGGCGCTGTACATGTTCTGGGTGTTGTCTGGGTGTGGTGGGGGGTGAGAGTGGTGTTGCATGTGTGTTGCGTTGTTTGTGGAGCGCTGTGTGTCTGTAGCATTGTGTGTGTGTTGCGTGGTTTGTGCGTATATTTATGTATGCCGCGGTGTTTGTGTGTTGGGTGTTGTGTGTGTGCAGCATTGTCTGTGTGTGTGGGTGTCTGTGTAGGGCGGTGTTTGTGTTTCCCAGTGTGTGTGTGTTGTACAGTGCGCGTGTGTGTGTGTGTTGGGGGGAGGTGTGCACCCCCCATCGTGCTCCATCCCCCAAGCTGCGCACCCCCCATCGTGCTCCATCCCCTAAGCTGTGCACCCCCCATCGTACTCCATCCCCCATGCGCACCCCCCATCGTGCTCCATCCCCCATGCTGCGCATTCCCCATCGTGCTCCATCCCCTATGCTGCGCATTCCCCATCGTGCTCCATCTCCCATGCTGCGCACTCCCAAACGTGCTCCATTCGCCATGCTGCGCACTCCCAAACGTGCTCCATCCGCCATGCTGCGCACTCCCAAACGTGGTCCATCCGCCATGCTGCGCACTCCCAAACGTGGTCCATCCGCCATGCTGCGCACTCCCAAACGTGCTCCATCCGCCATGCTGCGCACTCCCAAACGTGCTCCATCCGCCATGCTGCGCACTCCCCATCGTGCTCCATCCCCCATGCTGCGCACCCCCCATAGTGCTCCATCCCCCATGCTGGCCGCAGCATCAGCCTCTGTGCCCGCAGCATCAGCCTCTCTGCCCGCAGCATCAGCCTCTCTGCCCGCATCAGCCTCTCTACCCGCAGCATCAGCCTCTCTGCCCGCAGCATCAGCCTCTCTGTCCCCAGCATCAGCCTCTGTGCCCGCAGCATCAGTCTCTCTGCCCGCAGCATCAGCCTCTCTGTCCCCAGCATCAGCCTCTGTGCCCGCAGCATCAGCCTCTCTGCCCGCAGCATCAGCCTCTCTGCCCGCAGCATCAGCCTCTGTGCCCGCAGCATCAGCCTCTGTGCCCGCAGCATCAGCCTCTGTGCCCGCAGCATCAGCCTCTCTGCCCGCAGCATCAGCCTCTGTGCCCGCAGCATCAGCCTCTCTGCCCGCAGCATCAGCCTCTCTCCTCCCAGCCTACCCCAGCCTCAGCCTCCCCCAACATCAGCCTCTCTTCTCTCAGCCTCCCCCCTCCCAGCCTTCCCCAGGATCAGCCTCTCTCCTCCCAGCCTCCTCCAGCACGCCGTGCTCCTCTGCCGACACTCACAGATCCGATCGTATACACTCACACACACACCCACCCACCCGATCGCATACACTCACACCCACCCACCCGATCGCATACACTCACACCCACCCGATCGCATACACTCACACCCACCCGATCGCATACACTCACACCCACCCGATCGCATACACTCACGCACACACACATTGACGATATTACACATAGGCGCTCATACTCACAACATCCGGAGATACCACATGCTTCCGGCCATGTGATCCTCCGGCAGGTCCTGAAAGCTCACAGCACAGTATCGCCGCTGAGAAGCAAGCGATATCCCAGGATGTTATGAGTGTGTGGATGTGATGTGTGTGTGAGGTGTGTGTGAGAGTGAGTGTGATCTGATGTGTGTGTGTGTACTCACCTGGGGCTCCGTGTCAGTTGGGGGAATGTGTGCGGGGGGCGGGGCCAGAGTGAGCGTGCATTGCGTGAGGGGGCGGGGCCTGCAGAGAGCCGGGGCGAGAGGCCAATCCGTGTGGGGGGGCGGGGCCATGGCGAGCCCAGCGGCCAATCAGCTTTGTGTCACCGTAAGGACACAATTTTGGAGCATGACAGACAGACAGACAGACAGACAGACAGAATAAGGCAATTATATATATAGATTCACACACATATACTTTAAACAAGAGAGCCACCTGGGGGGCACATGATTCCAGAATATCTACATATCATCTCCATCCTATGTGTAATGTATTGACATTAAACCCTAACACAGAATAATTACGTCCAGTATCCATACATAGACACAAGGCATAGCAAAAAAAAATCACATCCAGTGTCAATTTACATTATACCACATGGTGTGTAGCCTCATAATAATTCCGTATCAGCATATAATCCTAAACCAATGCCCAAGACAATAACCATTAATTAGTCATCCAGACATACAAAAATTAATTTCATTGGGCATATCGCCACCATTGCCTAATATGTCACCGTCTACTCCCTCTTTTCTGCTTTGGTCAGCGCGGCATATTAGTTGGACAAATATAGGGTCCCATGACTCATTTATCATTTATGGTATGTTAAGGCAGATCACACACATGGCTGAATTGATTCATCAATTATTGGTATATCTTTCAGCACCTGCTGATTTTCATATATGATAAGACACAATTCCACTACTGCATGCGCTGCCTCACCACCACCTTCAGACCCTCAGCCTCCCTCCAGCCTCCCCCAGCCTCCCTCCAGCCTCCCCCCAGCCTCAGCCTCCCTCCAGCCTCCCCCCAGTCTCAGCCTCAGCCTCCCTCCAGCCTCCCCCCAGTCTCACCCTCCCTCCAGCCTTCCCCCAGTCTCAGCCTCAGCCTCCCTCCAGTCTCAGCCTCAGCCTCCCTCCAGTCTCAGCCTAAGCCTCCCTCCAGCCTCCCCCCAGTCTCAGCCTCTGCCCCCCTCCAGCCTCCCCCCAGTCTCAGCCTCTGCCTCCCTCCAGCCTCCATCTTCAGCTCTGCAAGCACTTACCTGATCCAGTGCCCGCCGCCATCTTCCTGGCTCACGTGAGTATCCTCTTCTGATACCGGCTTCCATCGTGGTGTCCTCCGCGGCATCCTGCTGTGAGCTCTGCATGTGATGTCCACACAGCAGTGGATGCAGCACAGAGGAAGGAGCTGATTGGCGCATGCCTGTGACCCCGGAAGTGCAGGCGCCGGCAGTTCCGGGGTCAATTAGCTCCCTGTACTTGGCGGCCGCAGTTTGTTTGCATTTGCGTCTTAATTGACGCGGACACAAATAAATGGAGGTGCGCCTCTCCCCCCTCCACCCTCCGAAAACACAGCGGATTTAATCGACTGTCTAACGGACGGGGAGAAAATCTGTAAAAATTTAAATTTTTTTTTTTTTGCTGCCAGAAGGTGTCGCCCCCCGCAACCTGCCGCCCCAGGCACCGGACCACGGGTGCCTAATGGTAAATACGGCCCTGTGTGTGGGGCTGCTCTGCTTAGCACAGCTCTGCTCTGTGCGGCTCTGCTCTGTGCAGGCGGTAAGGCACCAGCCATTCTGAAGATGTTGACGGTGAGGGCTTCTTCAAATAATGGTGGCCGAAGTCTGGGTGTGCGCAGATGAGAGCATGAGCTGAGAGCTCCATCTGCACACGAGCCGACTCTAGGCACTATTATTTGAAGAAGCCCTCACAGCCGACATTTTTAGAATGGCCGGCACCTTACCGCCCGCAGAGCACAGCAGCCCCGAGCAGAGCATATTATTATTATTTATTATTATAGCGCCATCAATTCCATGGCGCTTTACATGAGAAAGGGGTGTACATAATAGGGACAAGTACAATAATCATAGACAATACAAGGCACAGACAGGTACAGGAGGAGAGAGGACCCTGCCCGCGAGGGCTCACAGTCTACAAGATAGCAGCCCCGAGCAGAGCTGCAGCAAGCAGAGCAGCTGCGCTGCAAAGCAGAGCCACCTCACACAGAGCAGAACAGCCCCACACAGCACAGAGCTATGCTGCAGAGCAGAGCGAGCCGCACAATGCAGAATTAGCCACACAGAGCATAGCCGCGCTGCCTGACACACAGTGCAGTGCCGGCTGCACACCACATAGCATTGCCCCTGACTTCTTGAACCCCTCTCCACCATCCCCGGTAACAAACATTCGGATTATAAGACCCACCCCTCATTTTCCTCCACAGACACACAC
>NC_134357.1:120871620-120881620 GCF_048569485.1 Anomaloglossus baeobatrachus
CATATATTCATGGCAGTAATGCAGGTTCCATTTTTCACATTTCATTCTTACAAATAGCTATTGAATTTTTCATGTCAGTATTCACACAGCAGTTTCTGCTATTCCATGTATTCCCCTTCCATAGTCACTGGTGTGCATACCTTATCTCCCCATACACTCACACACACAGACACACACACACACACACACACACAGACAGACACACAATCACTCACAGACAGATACACAGACAGACACACTCACACACACACACAGACACTCACACAGACACACAGACACTCACACAGACACACAGACACTCACACAGACACACAGACACTCACACAGACACACAGACACTCACACAGACACACAGATACTCACACAGACACACAGATACTCACACAGACACACAGATACTCACACAGACACACACACAGACACTCACACAGACACTCACACAGACACTCACACAGACACTCACACAGACACTCACACAGACACTCACACACATTCACACAGACACACATTCACACAGACGCACGCACACATTCACACAGACACACGCACACATTCACACACACAGACACACACAGACACACACAGACACACACAGACACACACAGACACACACAGACACAGACACACACAGACACACACAGACACACACAGACACACACAGACACACACAGACACACACAGACACACACACACAGACACACACACACAGACACACACACACAGACACACACACACAGACACACACACACAGACACACACACACAGACACACACACACAGACACACACACACAGACACACACACACAGACACACACACACAGACACACACACACAGACACACACACACAGACACACACACACAGACACACACACACAGACACACACACACAGACACACACACAGACACACACACAGACACACACACAGACACAGACACACACACACAGAGACACACACACACAGACACACACACAGACACACAGACACACACACACACACAGACACACACAGACACTCACTCACACACACACACAGACACACACTCACACACAGACAGACACACACACACACACAGACACACACAGACACACAAACACAGACACACACTCACACACAGACACACAAACACTCACACACACACACAGAGACACACAAACACACTCACAAACACACACAGACAGACACACACACACACAGACACACACAAACACACTCACAGACACAGACACACACACACAAACACACTCACAGACACACACACGCAAACACACACACAAACACACTCACACATACACAGACACACACACAAACACACTCACAGACACACACACACAAACACATTCACACACACTCACACAGACACACACACAGACACAGACACACAGATACTCACACAGACACACAGATACTCACACAGACACTCACACAGACACACAGACTCTCACACAGACACACACATTCACACAGACAAACGCACACAGACACACGCACACATTCACACAGACACTCACACACACAGACACACACACAGAAACTCACACAGACACTCACTCACACACACAGACACTCACACACACACACACAGACACACACACACACACACAGACAAACACACTCACACAGACACACACACAGACACCGACAAACACAGACACACAAACACACTCACAGACACACACACTCACAGACACACACACAGACACACACACACAGACACACACTCACTGACACACACACAGACACACACACTCACAGACACACTCACAGACACACACACAGACACACACACACAAAGACACACACACAAAGACACACACACACAGACACACACACACAGACACACACACACAGACACACACACACAGACACACAGACAGACACAGACACACACAGACACAAAGACACACAGACACAGACACACAAACACTCACAGACACACATTCTCACACAAACACACTCACAGACACACACAGACACACACAAACACACTCACAGATACACACAAACACACTCACAGGCACACACAGACTCACACACACACACACACACAGACACACAAACACACTCACAGACACACACATACACAGACACACAAACACACTCACAGACACACACACAAACACACACAGACAAACACACACAGACAAACACACTCACAGACACACTCACAGACACACTCACAGACACACTCACAGACACACTCACAGACACACTCACAGACACACACACACAGACACACTCAGACACACACAAACACACTCACAGACACACGCAAACATACAAACACACACACACATACACAGACACACACACACATTCACACAGACACATGCACACATTCACACAGACACTCACACACAGACACACTCACACACACAGACACACACACAGACACACACACACAGACACTCACTCACACAAACACAGACACACACACAGACACACTCAGAGACACACAAACGCACACACAGACACACACACACTCACAGACACACAAACACACACAAAGCAAGACACACAGACACATACACAGACAGACACACACAGACAGACACACACAGACACACACACACAGACACACACACACAGACACACACACACAAACACACACAGACACACACACAGACACACACACTCACACAGACACACACAGACACACTCACACACACACAGACACACAGACACACATACATACAGACACACACAGAGACACACACACACACACACACTCACACACGCAGACAGACACACACACGCACACAGACACACACAGTCACACACATACACACAGACAGACACACAATCACTCACAGACAGATACACAGACAGACACACTCACACACAGACACTCACACACAGACACACTCACACACACACACACAGACACACAGATACTCACACAGACACACAGACACTCACACAGACACTCACACAGACACACATTCACACAGACACACGCACACATTCACACAGACACATGCACACATTCACACAGACACTCACACACAGACACACACAGACACACACACAGACACTCACACACACACACTCACACACACACACACAGACACACACAGAGACACACACAGAGACACTCAGAGACACACAAACACACTCACAGACACACACAGACACTCACTCACACACACAGACACACACACAGACACACACACACAGACACACAAACACAGACACACACTCACACACAGACACAGACACAAAAACACACTCACAAACACACACAGACAGACAGACAGACAGACACACACAGACACACTCACAGACACAGACACACACAGACACACACACACAAACACACTCACAGACACACACACGCAAACACACACAAACACACTCACACATACACAGACACACACACACTCACAGACACACACACAAACACACAGACACACACACACACACAATCACTCACAGACAGATACACAGACACACTCACACACAGACACTCACACACAGACACACTCACACACACTCACACAGACACACAAAGACACACACACAGACACTCACACAGACACACAGACACTCACACAGACACACAGACACTCACACAGACACACAGACACTCACACAGACACACACAGACACACAGACACTCACACAGACACACATTCACACAGACACATGCACACATTCACACAGACACTCACACACAGACACACACAGACACACTCACACACAGACACACACACAGACACTCACACAGACACTCACTCACACACACGACCATTGAGGAAGGATTCTCCAGTCGTGCTGTATGTGTGTTACCCACCAATACCATCTGTAAATAATACACGAACTGCATGTGACTTGGTTTAAAATTGGCCACAGCAGCCTTTATTACCTATTATTTACATACTAACACAAGGGGGCGCCGTCCAACGGGCGACCCCAACAAATAACAATAGGTAACACAGTAACCAATACAGTAAATATACAACCCTGAGTAGGCCCAGTCCAGGAACCACTTCTCACCCCAGTATCCCTGGCCGCAACACACCGACCCAGAGATGAGGTATTAATCACCTACGGATTAACCCCCCAACTTTGCAGAACCCCGTGCCTGCAACATCCCGGAACCTGGAGCCACCATACCAAGATGGTGTCTCTCTGTCCAGTTACCATTGCCTTCAACCGCCTCTGGACCAGACCTACCCCCCGCTGCTGTGACAAAGAAACAACCCAGACCAAATTCCCCTCGGCATTAAACACAAGGGAGGGTGGGCGGGGATCGTTCCATATCCGGAAGTCAAGAGAGAGGGGGTAAGTCAAAGTCCTTTACTTACACCCCTCAACTGTCCCACCTCTTCCTCCAGGGAACTCCTCCTACCCACCAATCCCTTTACTCTGCCTTATAAACAAACCATTCCTGTTTCCATTAACCCCATCACTCCTTCCCTTCCCTCTAGTCATGTCGCCCCTCCACCCTATGGGTTCCATGGCTTTCTTGACCATTGAGGAAGGATTCTCCAGTCGTGCTGTATGTGTGTTACCCACCAATACCATCTGTAAATAATACACGAACTGCATGTGACTTGGTTTAAAATTGGCCACAGCAGCCTTTATTACCTATTATTTACATACTAACACAAGGGGGCGCCGTCGAACGGGCGACCCCAACAAATAACAATAGGTAACACAGTAACCAATACAGTAAATATACAACCCTGAGTAGGCCCAGTCCAGGAACCACTTCTCACCCCAGTATCCCTGGCCGCAACACACCGACCCAGAGATGAGGTATTAATCACCTACGGATTAACCCCCCAACTTTGCAGAACCCCGTGCCTGCAACATCCCGGAACCTGGAGCCACCATACCAAGATGGTGTCTCTCTGTCCAGTTACCATTGCCTTCAACCGCCTCTGGACCAGACCTACCCCCCGCCACAGGACAGGGCACGTGACTCCTTACGTGGCCTGGACCCGCCACACACCAAAAGCTTGTACCACACCTCCACGCAATCCCAGCGTCCACAAAACAGCACCAAGCACGTGAAGATGCACCCCCATCGCATCCCCAAAACCACCAGTTCAGCGCCACCAACTTTTGGCGCCGCCCCCCCAATAAGGCTCGATTGATACTGCCTATCGCACGAGCCACACGCCATTCCAACCTGGTCACACTATCAAAACTACCCCACGATTAAGCTCAGGTATGTCTTACACAATGCAACAACCAACTATTTTTTTTTTTTTTTTTAAACATTCATAAATAACTTCTTGAGATACCAAATCGCTGCCTCCAATTTACTGGACCAGTACCATCGACCCGTCCAGACCCAACTGGCAACATTCAGGCGAGCCTCAGACCGTCGAGGCCCCGAGAACCAACGAATGCCCAAATATCCAAATGAGGCACACCCTCACCACAAAAACCCAGGGGTTATAAACCCACAGATAACACCAACCTGTTACGCCAACCCATTCCACTCCCAAAAGACTCAAATGCCCCCATTGCCTTAACCCGATAACAACTGAGGCCAAACGTAACACCGAAACAAGAGGACTCCCACCTCCCAATACTTCTCACAACCCCTTTTCTGAGCCCACCGAGGGGCCTCCGTGGCGGCCCAATCCAGAAGGAATACGACCCATAGTATTCCGGGCGCCCACCCCCGCCACCTGCAATCAAGTCTGCAGCACTGCCACAAAATGGTACCTTAAACGCGACACAATAATGAGCCTGGGCGCCCTCACAACATAATTCCGCACCTGGGACCGCGTATAACAACACCAACCTTCACCACCCGCCTAATCTAATTCGGTGAGCGACAAAGCCGGCGCTCAACCCACTGCACCACCTCGGACACATCCTCCAACATCCAACCTCCGCTCTTGACCGTAGATGGGCTGACCAACCCCACAATCTCAAAGCCCCCCAAAAGGCTAACACAAACCGTTTTGGACAAGGGAAACAAAAACCCGCTCGTGCTCAGATGAACATAGCCGCCACAAACCACTCACCAAACGCTGCCACAAAACAACGGAGACGGACCCTTGTATCCCGCTCCCTCACACCCTTACGACCAAACCCTTCAAGGCCTGCCGCGCCCTAAGATCCTGCAAAAACATCTCTCCACATCTAATCCTTAACAAGACAGCCACAGCCGCCACCCTCTGCTCCACTGCGGACGCCGGCCTAGCAGCCTGAAAACCGTTACTCACCACTGCCAACGCCACCATCAAATACTCCACCGGGCCTTCCTCACACATTGTCCCAAACGTTATCCGCGCCACCCATACTTCTGAATATCAGCCCCAAATAACCTCAGTCACTGGGCACCGAGCCGCTCCCCAACACATCCACACCAGACTCCACAAGCCCTCCGGACACACCGTGCCCACCTCGTCTGCTACCCGGCCTCAACTCCCGAGACCTGCAGAACTGGAAGGAAACACAGCAGCTGCTATTCCCTTGGCGAACCCCAGTACTGGTTGCGCCACGCAGAACATTTTTTTTTTATTTTTTTTTTTTTTAAAACACATCCAATTGAGAAACCAACTGTCGCAAGTACGCCACCCTTAGCCCCAGGATTAGCAAACCAACTATTAATCGAATTCTCCACCAACTGATAGCCAGAATGACAGCACACCTTCCTCTTGGAAAAAACTGCCAACCTCCACTACCCAACCACTACCACCGCTTGGAAGCGCTACCCCACAATGCCCAACCAGAAAACAACTGGACCCGCTGCCTCCGAGTACCGCAGCTACGTTCCATCAGGTAGCACCTTACCCAGCCACAATCCGCGGCCACTAAATCGCCGTAAGAAAAAACCTCCTACACCATCAGATCATCATTGATCTCCCTCGTGACCACACACAAAGGATCCGATGGCTGCACCCTTGGCGCAGCCATCGCCAGCCGTCCAGCAGACACGCACCCCAGCGGCGTAACTCTGCACCCGTGGTTCGACCGCCCCTGCAAAGACTGCACCGCCTGAAACCGCACCGTCTTAGCTGACCTAACTGCCTCTATCGCAGCCCATAGGACCACACCATTACCCACGAATCCTACCACTCTGACCATAACATCCAACTTTATCCCCACAAACCGTATCACTGGCGTTGGACCCTCAGTCTTCGCCTGCGCCAACAGGCCCAAAAGAGTATCCACCACCATCTGTAATAAAACAATCAACCTCAACGAATCATCAACCCGCCAACCCGATGTAAAGAGAATCAACCTATAATGAATAAGAGGTGTAAGCTGGGACACACCACGCACAAACCACTCCACCAAGAAATAACCGCCTCCAAAGGAACATAAAATGGGACAACAACCCATTAGCACCCACCGATCAACATAATAATAACTCCCCTCCCCACCGCAGCACCAGAACTGCTAGCTAGCAGGGTGGACCAGTAACAACCTAAATGCCGCCTCCAAATTCGCCTTTGCCATCAATGCTCCCCGGCTCACCGCCTTTACCAAATCCCACCCTCTGTCCAACGACACATAATAAACCGCCGACAATTCTGGAGCCAAGCAGGCATACACCGATGACTCCTCCAGATAAGATACGTTTTGAACAAGCCGAAATATATACATCTATATACGGCTCATTTCCGGCACTACCCCCCAACAGAGAAACCCAATCGTGACAAGGAGGGCCCCGAATGGCCCACCCATCCTGCCCAACACCACTTCCTGACCCCTCTTTCCACTGACAACCACCAGGTGTCCCCTAGCCCAGCGCAAACTTCCAATAAGGAGGCAAAGATCCACCAATATAAATAGAATGACGCAGAATTACTATGTTCCTTACCACAACCCAACACTTATGCTTAAGACAACCGTCCGCGCCAAATCTGCACCACCCATCCTTCTATTCCCCCCAAAAAACCCTCATCGTCCGTGTCGCCGGGGTTCCAAGCCCCGAACAGCCAACTACCCCCCAAAAAGGGGGGGGGGCTGACTAGGAGCCGCCATCCACTGCAGCCATAAGGATGTGCCCGTATGATCCTACCGCATACTGGCACGCAACACCTTCCCTTGCTGAAATTACTCGGCGTACTGAAGCCAGACTAAACCGCCATATGACCTAACAAGCCACCCCAAATGGATCCATATAACCGAACCATGCCGAACCAATTACCCAATTCCTTCCCCCGATACCCTTGCCAAAAAACGCAAATGCCCGCAGCCACGTTGCAAATGTACGAGGGTGAGCCTCTACCGGCGCTCCCCTCCCTCTACTTATCCTTCCTGGAATCACTTGGCTTAACCTAATCCAGGTGAAACTGTTCCCGGGGGAGCAGCGAAACTATTGCTACACGTTCCCCATTCAAATCTTATCCCTCACATCCTCCAGCAAGTGAGCCCCCCCAGCGGGCCTTTGAAGCACCCATACCTCTCACACTTGGCCACTATCAGCCAGACGCACCACCTCATCACCCTCTTCGTTCCTCACCACTCACTCTGTCACAGCCCTTGCCGCCTCTGCCCGAAAATGCTCCCCTGCCGCCTCATGCGCCCTCACTCTGCCTGCCGCACCTGCGCCTACTAACCACCGATCCCGTCCATGCCGCCGGCGGTGCATGCGCACTCTCCACAACCGTATACACCACTTCAGTAAACCCCATACCTGGTCAAAACACCAACCCACTCGGCGCTGCCGTGTCCGCAGCCGCCCCCCCCCAGCCCTGCCAAATCCACGGCCGTCTCACCCGACCGCGACCCGGCATATCCTGGAATAAAAATCACGCCATCCGGACGTCTGATTCATCCATCGCTGCTTCCTCCTCCTCCTCGCTGGAGCCGACCGCCTCTGGCTCATGTAATGCAGACGCCGCCGAAGCGCTGCCACCACCACGGCCGTCCTCCTGGTACGCCGCGTGGGCACCATCCTCCAAGCTCCATCTTCTGTCCCGCGGCGACAACCCCGGAAACCGTCCCGTCCTACGGGCTGCCACCGCGGGCCTTATCTTCTGGCCTGACCCCCCCTTGCTACCTGCAAGGACAGGGGGTACCTGTGGCCCGACCCGCTGCCAGCAGACTCCCATCCAGAGCCGCCAGCCTCCTGCCCTCCTGGGCCCAGAAGGCATCCGTCCGCCGGGCCCTCCCCCCCTTGGGGGAGACCGCCGCTGCCGGGAGCTGCACGCCTGCTCTGGGTGACCAGGCGGGGACCGCAGGGCCCCCGCCGTCACCCCCACGTACCGACGCCTCCCGGGCATCCGTCGCACCATGCTCGCCTGCCCTGGTGCCGGACCCCTTGCTGGCTGCAGCCCCCCGCCCCCCCCCCTCCACCCGCGGGGGGGGGGGGGGGGGCGTAACGCTGGCCTCCGTCCTCGCCGGGCGCTCTCCTGGCCAGGAGCCGCCGCATCCAGCCCTCCTGGGCCCCATGAAAGCCTCTGTCCGCTGGGCCCTCCCCCTCCTGGGGGAGACCGCCGCGGCCGGGAGCTGCAACCTGATCTGGGTGACCAAGCAGGAACTGCAGGGCCCCTGCCGTCACCCCCACTCACCGACGCTTCCTGGGCACCCGTCGCCCCAGGCCCGCCTGCCCTGGTGCCGGACCCACCACTGGCTGCAGCTCCGCGGCCCCCCCCCCGCCTTCCGCGAGGGGTAAAGCTGGCCTCTGTCACCGCCGGGCGCTCTCCCCGTCCGGGAGCCGCCGCATCCAGCAATCCAGGCCGCGGCTCGGACCGGAAGTAGGCCGCAGCCAAGCCACGCCCCCCTCCCGGCTGCCGCGGCCCGGACGGAGATTCCTCCCGCGGCCGGAGCAGCAGCTGAGTACTGCCCTGCCCACGTCCTACCGCGGAGGGTCCCCGAAGGGGCTCTCGCATCTCCTCCTCGCTCCCCCCGCACACGGCAAGTACCTGAGATATGAGGGAGGGGGGACGCCCCCCGCAGCTGACAGGGGAGCGAGGGGAAAGTGCCAACGGGTTAACCCCCAGCAGCCAAGACGTGGGACCGCGCTGCCAGGGGCCCGTGCACTGCCATGATGAATCCGCTGCTCCCGGGTAGCAGTTATCCT
>NC_134357.1:120889120-120891620 GCF_048569485.1 Anomaloglossus baeobatrachus
ATACACACTCACACAGACAAACAAAACACACAGACACACACACAGACATACACAGACACACTCACACACAGACACACACAGACACAAAAACACACACACACACACACACAGAGACACACAGAACACACACACACACACACACAGACACTCACAGAATACACTCACAGACACACACACACACACACACACACACTCACAGACACACAAACACATACACACACACACAGACACACACACACAAACACACACAAACACACACTCACACAAACACACACTCTCACACAGACACTAACACACACAGACACTAACACACACACAGACAGACACACAGACACACACACACATACATACAGACACACACACACAGAGACACACACACTCACACACGCACACGCAGACACACTCACACACAGACACAGACACACACACAGACACACACACAGACACACTCACACACAGACACTCTCACACACAGACACACTCACACACACTCACACACACAGACACAGACACAAAGATACTCACACAGACACAGAGACACTCACACAGACACTCACACAGACACACACACAGACACACACACACAGACACACGCACACATTCACACAGACACACGCACACATTCACACACACAGACACACACACAGACACATTCACACAAAAACACAAACAAAGACAAACAGACACACCCAGACACACACACTCACACAGACACACACAGACACACACACAGACACACCCACACATACAGACACACACAGAGACACACACACACACACACTCACACACACACAGACACACACTCACACACACAGACACACACAGACACACACACAGACACACACACAGACAAACACACACACACAGACACACACACAGACACACAGACACTCACTCACACACACAGACACTCACTCACACACACAGACACACTCACAGACACACAGACACACACACAGACAGACACAGACCCACTCACAGACACACACAGACACTCACACAGACACTCACACACAGACACTCACACACAGACACACACACACAGACACACACACACACTCACACAAACACACTCACAGACACACTCAGACACACACTCACAGACACACACAGACACACACAGACACAAAAACACATACACACAGACACAGCAACAGACACACAAACACACAGACACACAAACACACACAAACACACTCACACAAACACACACTCTCACACAGACACTAACACACACAGACACTAACACACACACACAGACAGACACACAGACACACACACACATACATACAGACACACACACACAGACACACACACTCACACACTCACACACAGACACACACAGACACACACAGACACACTCACACACAGACACTCTCACACACAGACACACTCACACACACTCACACACAGACACAAAGATACTCACACAGACACAGAGACACTCACACAGACACTCACACAGACACACACACAGACACACACACAGACACACACATTCACACAGACACACGCACACATTCACACAGACACACGCACACATTCACACACAGACACACACACACACACAGACACATTCACACAAAAACACAAACAAAGACAAACAGACACACACAGACACACACACTCACACAGACACACACAGACACACACACAGACACACACACACATACAGACACACACAGAGACACACACACACACACACACACAGACACACACTCACACACACAGACACACACAGACACACACACAGACACACACACAGACAAACACACACAGACACACAGACACTCACTCACACACACAGACACTCACTCACACACACAGACACACTCACAGACACACAGACACACACACACACAGACACACACAGACCCACTCACAGACACACACAGACACACAGACACTCACACAGACACTCACACACAGACACACACACAGAGACACACACACACACTCACAAAAACACACTCACAGACACACTCAGACACACACTCACACACACAGACACACACAGACACACACACAGACACAAACACACAGACACACACAGACACAGCAACAGACACACACACACTCACACAAACACACTCACAGACACACACAGAAACACACAAACAGACACACACACAGAGACACACACAGACACACAGAGACACACAGAGACACACAAACACAGACACACACACACACACAAACACACACACACACACACAAATACACACACAGACAAACACAGACACACACAGACACAAACACAGACACACACACAGAGACACAGACACACACAGACACAAACACAGACACACACACACACACAGACTCACAGACAGACACAGACACACACACAGAGACACACAGAACACACACACACACAGACACTCACAGAACACACACACTCACAGACACACACACACACACTCACAGACACACAAACACACACACACACAAACACACACAGACACACACACACACACAGACACACACATACACACACACA
>NC_134357.1:120899120-120901620 GCF_048569485.1 Anomaloglossus baeobatrachus
GACACACAGAGACACACAGAGACACACAGAGACACACAGAGACACACAAAGACAGACACACACACACAAACAGTCACACACACACACAAACACACACACACAGACACAAACACAGACACAGAGACACACACACACAGACACACACACACAAACACACAAAACACACAAACACACACTCACACAAACACACACTCTCACACAGACACTCACACACACAGACACTCACACACACAGACACAGACAGACACACAGACACACACATACATACAGACACACACAGACACACACACACACACACACACTCACACGCAGACACACTCACACACAGACACACACACAGACACACACACAGACACACACACAGACACACTCACACACAGACACACACACACACTCACACAGACATACACACAGACACAGACACACATATACTCACACAGACACAGAGACACTCACACAGACACTCACACAGACACACAGACACACACACACACAGACACACACACACAGACACACACATTCACACAGACACACGCACACATTCACACAGACACACGCACACATTCACACACACAGACACACACAGACACACACACAGACACATTCACACAAAAACACAAATAAAGACAAACAGGCACACACAGACACACACACTCACACAGACACACTCACACACACAGACACAGACACACACACAGACACACACATATAGACACACACAGAGACACACACACACACAGACACACACAGACACACACACAGACACACACACAGACACACACACACACAGACACACACACAGACACACACACACACAGACACACACACAGACACTCACTCACACACACAGACACTCACTCACACACAGACACACTCACAGACACACAGACACACACACAGACACACACAGACCCACTCACACAGACACTCACACAGACACACACACACAGACACACAGACACACACACACTCACAGACACACTCAGACACACACTCACACACACAAACACACACACACACACAGACACACAGACACACACACAGACACACACACACAGACACAGAAACAGACACACAAACACAGACACACACATCCTCACTCACAGACACACACACACACAGACTCACAGACACAGACACACACACTCACACATACACACACATACAGACAGACACACACACACTCACACAAACACACTCACAGACACACACAGACACACACACACAGACACACACACACAGACACACACAGACACACAGAGACACACAGAGACAAACAAACACAGACACACACACACAAACACACACACACACACACACAAACACACACACAGACACACACAGACACAAACACAGACACACACACACACACACACACAGACACACAGACACAAACACAGACACACACACACACAGACACACACACGCACACACACACACAGACTCACAGACAGACACATACACACACACTCACACAGACACACAAAACACAAAGACACAAACACACAGACACACACAGACACACACAGACACTAAAACACACACACACACACACAGACACACACAGAACACACACACACAGACACTCACAGAACACACACACTCACAGACACACACACACACTCACAGACACACAAACACATACACACAAACACACACAGACACACACTCACACAAACACACACTCTCACACAGACACTTACACACACAGACACACACACACACTCACACACACACACACACACACACACACAGACTCAAAGACACACACATTTACACACACACAGACACAGACACAAACACAGACACACACAGACACACACAGACAGACACAGACACAGACACACACACAGACACACACACAGATACACAAACACACTCACAGACACACACAGACTCACACACACACAGACACACACACACTCACAGGCACACAAACACACTCACAGACACACAAACACACTCACAGACACACAAACACAGACACACACACTCACACAGACACACTCACAGACACACACACACACACACACACACACAGACACACACAAAGACACGCACAGACACAGACACACACACACACACACACAGACACACACACACAGACACACACACACAAACACACACACATACACACACATACACACATACACACACAGACACACACACAGACACTCACAGACACACACACACAAACACACTCACAGACACACACACACACACAGACACACACACTCACAGACACACTCACAGACACACAAACACACAGACACACAAACAGACACACACACAGACACACACACACACACACACACTCACAGACACACAAACACAGACACACACACACTCACAGGCACACACAGACTCACAAACACAGACACACACATACTCACAGACACACAAACACACTCACAGACACACAAACACACACAGACACACACAGACACACAAACACACTCACAGACACAAACACACTCACAGACACACACACACACAGACA